>NC_043977.1:59243715-59248715 GCF_902148855.1 Sphaeramia orbicularis | reverse complement strand
TAAAAACCAGTTTTGGTGACAGACCTGATGTGTGGCTCAAAGCTAAGCTCACAGTCTAGTGAAACACCCAGACTCTGAACCCTCTCAGAGGAGCCCAGTGAATGGGTTTGGAGCTCAGCTTCGAGCCTGTCCCTCTGAGCCTCAGGACCAACAGTTAAAACCTCAGTTTTGTCCTGGTTGAGCTGGAGGAAGTTTTCTGCCATCCAGGACTTAAAATCTAAAATGCAATTAAAAAGGGTGTTGATGGGGCTGAGGTCATCTGGAGACACGGCAACATAAAGTTGAGTGTCATCAGCATAACTATGAAAGTTAATGCTGTGTCTCCTGATGACCTGTCCTAGAGGCAGCATATAAAGGTTAAAAAGGGTTGGACCTAAAATTGACCCTTGGGGAACACCACAATCCATTTTGCACCTTTTTGATGAGTGTTCCCCAATACTAACATAAAAATCCCTGTTTGTTAAAAATGATTCAAAGCAGTTAAAAACAGACCCAGACAGACCAACTGTGTTATGTAATCTGTCTAAAAGAATGTGGTGGTCCACAGTGTCAAACACTGCCATAAGATCCAACAGGACCAAGACGGCAAGCTTTTTGTTGTCCATGTTGGACCTAATGTCATTTAAAATTTGAACCAGTGCCGTCTCTGTGCTATGGTGCGCTCTAAAACCAGATTGATAAAATTCTAAAATGTTGTTAGAATTAATAAAATCGTTGATCTGGTTAAAAACAATTTTGTCTAAAATTTTACTTAAAAACGGCAGGTTGGACACAGGTCTGTAGTTACTGGCAAGGGAGGGGTCCAGTTTATGATTCTTGAGAAGGGGTCTGACCATGGTGGTTTTAAGAGCTGTAGGAAAGACCCCTGTCTGCTGAGAATAATTTACAATATTAAGAACATCATCATCGATAAAGGAAAAAAACGATTTACAAAGAGAAGTGGGAATGGAATCTAAAAAGCAAGTGCTTGTTTTTAACTGTAAAACGACTTTGTTAAGACTCTCAGCATCAACCAGGGCAAAATTCTCCAAAGTAGCAGATAAACCAGTGGATCTGAGATAAAAGCGTTGCCTGGCTGTAGATGCTGCAGGTCTGACCTGATAGACTGTATTTTACTGGTGAAGTGACTTAAGAACATATCACAGTTGGGCATATTTGAAGGAGCACTGTTGTTGAAAATGGGGTTAATTACCGAGCTAAATGTGGAAAACAGGACCTTTGGATTATGGCGGTTGTCATTTATAAGTTTGGAAAAATATGAATGTCTTTCTTCCTTCAGACAGTTATTGTAGTTTTTAAGTTGTTCCCTGTAAATTTCATAATTGACTGTGATTTTATTCTTACGCCACTTTCTTTCTGCTTTCCTGCAATTTTTCTTGAGATTTTTAGTTTTTGCATTTTTCCATGGGCAGTTTTTTATTTGACCCATTTTTACTTTTAAAGGGGCTACAGCATCGAGAGTAGATTTCAATTTATTATTAAAATTGTCAACAATAAAATCACAGGAAGAGGGTAAAACAGGGCGAGGAATTTGGGTTAAAATCTTGGTAAAATTTGAAGTCACTTCAGCAGTAAGATAACGCTTCTTGACAGTTTGTACAGACCGGGGAGGCTGAACAATAATACTGACATTAAAAAACACACAAAAATGATCCAATAGGCCAACAGCCACAACAGAGACAGGATCAGCAGAAATTCCATATGTGATCACCAGATCCAGTATGAGGCCTCTGATGTGAGTGGGTTGTGAGACATGTTGTTTAAAATCCATACAATTTAAAATATTTAAAAAATCTGTTGCCAACAAGGCTGATTGATTATCAGTGTGTAAATTAAAATCACCTACAATAATAATTTTCTCATATGTTGAGTGAGCAATGGACAGGAGATCTGAGAACTGACTGATAAAGAGTGTAGAGGGCTTGGGGGTGGGGGTGGGGGGTAAATGCAGATAAAAAGAATATGAGGATTAATTAAAACCAGAGAGTGATACTCAAATGATGAGTAGTGATTAAAATAAACATTTTTGAAGCCGTATGAGGTGGAAAAGATTGAGGCTGTGCCACCTCCTCTCTTTCCTGTGCGGGATGAGTATGCGTAGTTATAATCAGGAGGGGTGGTTTCATTTAAAGTGGCCGCTCCATGCTTGAACCCTGTTGCGCAGGGGCACAAGATGATTTAAGTTTATGGACTTACGACCGATCCTCTGTCTTTTAGATTTGTATGTTATGTGGACTGGAATATTGTGTGTCGGTATACTTAACTCTGATGAGGTCTGAAGTCAGTCCTGAGACTGCGAGGATGTGGATGTTGGGGACGGGGATGCGCACCTAGAGTCCTGGCGCAGCGCCAAAGAAAAGTTTATGTTGGCGGAGAGAAAGCGCGCTCCCCTGTAGTTTAGGTGTAGTCCATCCTTATTAAACGAGTCCATTCGATTCCAGAAAAGATTAAAATTGTCAATATACGCCATGTCGTCGGCCAGGCAGGAGGATGACAGCCATATGTGTAAAGATAGGAGCCTGGAGAAGCGGCCATACCCACGGCCAATTGTAGGGATAGGGCCAGATATGAAAGATTTCACCCTTGCTTGGCGCAGAATATTAAAAAGGTTTAGAAAATCAACCTTTAAAAGCTCCGACTGTCGCCGGGGAACGTCATTGGTGCCGACATGTACTATCACCGTGTGGACAGAGGGGTGCACTTCCAGTGCGTCATGAATTTTTTCACTGATGTCTTTTACTGTGGCCCCTGGGAAACACATTGTGACAGTCGACCTACACTTCACACGGCGAATAATAGAATCCCCAATCAACAAGGTCGTAGGGGCCGGTCGAGGACGCGCCTTGGGGCAACCATCCTGGGGCGCACTGCGTTCGCTCAGTCCAGGGCCAATCATGTCCGTGGAGGAGGCTGCGCAGGTGGAGGGCTTGCCTACGGGGTGGTTTCGTGTCTCCGGAGGGAACGAGGCGGGAGACACGGCCGGAGGAGAGCCTGGTCGGGGGGTGAAAGTCAACACAGCCGGCCTGCGTGGGGCGGGCTGGTGAGGCGCACCTTTAGGAGTGCAGGGCATCACAGAGCACCCGAAGTTGGCTGTCTGCTGGTGTTGAGCGGCTCTTGACAATGGTGGAAATTCCTGCTCATCCAACACATTGTACCTGTTGGACAGGTTGATCTCCGGGGCTGGTTGTGATGTCTTACGCTGTTCGCCAGTTTTTGCTCGGCGCGGCACCAAAGTCCAATCCTCAGGCCCAGCGGGTGTGGAGTAGCGGCGGGTAGACTTTGGCATGGCTCCCTGTTTTATCCAATGATCGCTTAATCGCGGCGGGGCAGGGTTGGTCCACGGCACCGTGTCATCCAGGTGGTGATCCTCCGTGACCGCACCAGCTTCCGCCTCCTTGGCATTAGGACATAGCACAACCATGCTGTCCGTGAGTCTTTCGTCATCCTGGATCTGGTGTAGAATGGAGATTCTTTCCTGGAGTATGACAACTTGTTGGCTTAATTTATGACATCCCTCACAGTGCCCGGAAGAGGTGAGTGATGCCATCGCAGCCGTAGCCGTAGCCAGAAGGCTGTGTCAGTTCTTAAAAGTTTAACTAGGCACCGGATTGCTGTTTTCACCAGGATCGGAAAGAAGGTTGTTTAGAGTCAACTTGTGTCTAAGTTTTGCACAGATCTCAAAGTATTAAATGTGGAAAAAAATGCATAAATACAGGAGCTAGGCGTGCCTTGTTCTCTTGCCGCACCACGTTGGCAGCTACCCACAATGCAGTAGTCTTTAGTAGTCTTCTTCCAGTCTTCAGTAGTCTTCAGTAGTCTTCTTTCAGTCTTCAGTAGTTTTCAGTAGTCTTCTTTCAGTCTTCAGTAGTTTTCAGTAGTCTTCTTCCAGTCTTCAGTAGTCTTCTTTCAGTCTTCAGTAGTTTTCAGTAGTCTTCTTTCAGTCTTCAGTAGTCTTCAGTAGTCTTCTTCCAGTCTTCAGTAGTCTTCAGTAGTCTTCTTCCAGTCTTCAGTAGTCTTCAGTAGTCTTCAGTAGTCTTCTTTCAGTCTTCAGTAGTTTTCAGTAGTCTTCTTCCAGTCTTCAGTAGTCTTCAGTAGTCTTCTTTCAGTCTTCAGTAGTCTTCAGTAGTCTTCTTCCAGTCTTCAGTAGTTTTCAGTAGTCTTCAGTAGTCTTCTTCCAGTCTTCAGTAGTCTTCAGTAGTCTTCTTCCAGTCTTCAGTAGTTTTCAGTAGTCTTCAGTAGTCGTCTCCCAGTCTTCAGTAGTCTTCAGTAGTCTTCTTCCAGTCTTCAGTAGTTTTCAGTAGTCGTCTCCCAGTCTTCAGTAGTCTTCAGTAGTCTTCTTCCAGTCTTCAGTAGTTCTACTGGTGCTGTTTCATGGTCCAGCCTCTGTTTCTGATTCTGAAGTCTCACCAATGGCTTTAGCTGCAACTGGAGCCATCAGACCTGCACCTGTTCAGTCTGTTCAGTGTAAACTCATCTGTTCACTCTGTTCAGTGTAAACTCATCTGTTCAGTCTGTTCAGTGTAAACTCATCTGTTCACTCTGTTCAGTGTAAACTCATCTGTTCAGTCTGTTCGGTGTAAATTCATCTCTTCACTCTTTTCAGTGTAAACTCATCTGTTCACTCTGTTCAGTGTAAACTCATCTGTTCAGTCTGTTCAGTGTAAACTCATCTGTTCACTCTGTTCAGTGTAAACTCATCTGTTCAGTCTGTTCAGTGTAAACTCATCTGTTCACTCTGTTCAGTGTAAACTCATCTGTTCAGTCTGTTCGGTGTAAATTCATCTCTTCACTCTTTTCAGTGTAAGCTCATCTGTTCAGTCTGTTCAGTGTAAACTCATCTGTTCACTCTGTTCAGTGTAAACTCATCTGTTCACTCTGTTCAGTGTAAACTCATCTGTTCACTCTGTTCAGTGTAAGCTCATCTGTTCAGTCTGTTCAGTGTAAACTCATCTGTTCACTCTGTTCAGTGTAAGCTCATCTGTTCAGTCTGTTCAGTGTAA
>NC_043977.1:59229347-59243215 GCF_902148855.1 Sphaeramia orbicularis | reverse complement strand
AAATCTGGAGGTGTGGGCCTGGATGGACCTGGACCTGGACCTGGACCTGTTCCCTGAGGACCACAGTGAGAACAGGCTGTGTCCAGGATGTGAGCCGTCCAGGCTGATGCTGCTGGTCCTGCACACACACCTGCTGGTACAGATGTCGGACACTGAGGACAGCTGGACTCCCATGATGCTCTGGGCTGACTTCCTGACTCTTTCCAGAACCTTCTTGTCAGCCTGACAGCTGCTCCTGTACCACACTCAGATGTTGTGGGTAAGGATGTTCTCCACAGAACATCTGTAGAAGGACAGCAGCAGTTCCTGGGACAGGTGGACCCTTCTCAGTGGTCTTCAGAAGTCCAGGTGCTGCCGTGCCTTTTTCACACAGGTACTGGTGTTAGTGCCCATGGGAGGTCCTGACAAATGTATGGACCCAGGAACCTGAAGGTACTGACCCACTCCATGGTGTCCCCTCAGATGAGAAGGGGGGGGGGGGGGGGGTCCTCCCTCTTCCTCCTGAAGTCCAGCACCAACTCCTTTGTTTTGGAGGAGTTGAGTGTCAGATTATTAAGGGAACACCAGGTGGTGAGGTTCAGGACCTCCTCTCTGTAGGCCGTTTCATCATTGTTGTGTCCACCACAGTAGTGTCAGCTGCAGATCTGACCAGGATGTTGCTGTTGTGGATTGGTGCACAGTCATGGGTGTAGAAGGTGTACAGCATGGGGCTGAGCACACAGCCCTGGGGGGCCCCAGGACTCACTGTCAGGACAGAAGAGTGATGAGGCCCCATCCTGTCTGACTGCAGACAGCTGGTCAGAAACTCTCCCATCCATCTGCAGGTGTGCTCGCTGACCCCCAGCCTGTGCAGTTTGGACACCAGTCTGCTGGAAGGAGTGGATTCAAAGCAGAACTGAAGTCCACAAACAACATCTGTGCATAAGTGTCAGGTGGTTCCAGATGTTTCCACACTGTGTGAAGGGCTGTGCTGAGGGCATCACCTGTGGACCTGTTGGCTCTGGATGTGAACTGGTGCTTATCAAGGCTGGGAGGCAACAAAGATCTGATGTTCTGCAGCACCCAGTCTGCCAGAGCAATTCACCACAGTAGAAGTAGGAGGCACAGGTCTGTAATCCTCCAGACTGCTGAGCGGCTGGTTCTTGGGGATGGGTGTAGTAGAGGCAGGTTTTAGACAGCTGGGGTCTGTGCAGGAGCCAGTGACAGGTGAACATGGGAGGAAAAACCTCTGCCAGCTGGACTGCACAGCCCCTCAGTACCCTCCCATGGATACCGTCAGGACCAGCAGCCTCCGACGGGTTCACACTCTGGAGCACCTTCCTGACCTCCTCCGTGCTCACAGTGAGGGCCAGGTTGTCAGCAGGTAGTGGTACAGGGGCACTCTCCTCCTCGTTAACTTCAAACCTAGCACAGAACTGATTTAGCTCCTCTGCTAGGTTTGTGCTGGTCTTCGTGGTGGGAGCATCGGAGCCGTTTATGTTCACGAGGTCATGGATGCCCTGCCAGACACGCCGGGGGTTCACTTCCATAAAGTGCTCCTCCATCTTCTTCCCGTACGCTGCCTTCGCCCACTTAATGGCCTTTTCCAGGTTGGATCTGGCTGTGCCGTACACTTCTACATTTCCAGACCTGAAAGCAGAGTCCTGATCCTTTAGCAGCTGTTTGACCTCACTGTTCATCCACCGTTTTGTATTTGGGTAATGTCTGATCTTCTCCACTGTGACATTATCCATGCACGTTTTAATATAAAACAGGACGGTGGATGTATAGTCTGTGAGGTCTTCTTGTGCAAAAATGTCCCAGTCTGTTGTGTGGAAGCAGTCCTGGAGTTGTGGGATGGCATCTTCGGCCCAAATCCGTATGGATCTCACCTCAGGCATTGTTCTTTGTATGAGAGGTCTGTATGCTGGGGTGAGAAGCAGGGACAGATGATCCGATTGTCCAAGGTGGGGGAGGGGGGTGGCTTTGTATGCTTCCTTGATGTTGCTGTAAACTTTATCCAGCATGTTATGAGCTCTGGTTGCACATGTAACATGAGCTCTGGTTGCACATGGAACATGAGCTCTGGTTGCACATGTAACATGAGCTCTGGTTGCACATGGAACATGAGCTCTGGTTGCACATGGAACATGAGCTCTGGTTGCACATGTAACATGAGCTCTGGTTGCACATGTAACATGAGCTCTGGTTGCACATGTAACATGAGCTCTGGTTGCACATGGAACATGAGCTCTGGTTGCACATGTAACATGAGCTCTGGTTGCACATGTAACATGAGCTCTGGTTGCACATGGAACATGAGCTCTGGTTGCACATGTAACCTGCTGGTAAAACTTCGGGAGCACAGATCTTAAGTCAGCCTGATTAAAGTCTCCGGCCACAATGAAGATACCATCTGGGTAGGCAGACTGTTGTTTGCTAACGGCTGCTAGCAGGGTCTTTAGTGCAACGTTAGCATTAGCACTCGGTGGTATATACACAGCCGTTACCATGACAACCGTGTGCTCTCGGGCCAGATAAAACGGACAGCATCTGAGTGTTACAAAGTCCACATCAGGGGAACAGTGTGTTTCAGTCACTGCAGCGTTCGTACACCACCTGTTGTTGGAGTAGATGACCAGTCCTCCTCCTCTGCTTTTTCCCGAGTCGCTCGTCCGGTCGGCTCGGTGTGCTGTGCATCCTGCTAGCATAATAGCTTCATCAGCTGTTTCCGGGTGAAGCCAGGTCTCCGTTACGATCATGATGCAGCTATCCTGCACAGTTTTCTGTGTCTCTATGGTGACCGATAGCTCATCAGTCTTGTTATTTAGTGACCTGGCGTTCGTGAGGAAGATGCTGGGTAACGCTGGTCTGTACGGGTCCTTCCGTAGCCGGGCATGTACACCGGCACGGCATCCCCTCTTCCTGCGCCGCCACCTCCTTTGTTTTCCTACAGGTACGGTCATCCACGAACTGTGTGGTGGTCGTGCAATCTCCGGTGGGATGTTATGGTTAAAACTCCGATTGGAGTCCGATTCACCATAGTGCATTCCAATCCCGAGTATTTCCTCCCTACTGTACTTCTCAGTACTCAAGGAAAAACATGCTGCCAGAGTAGAAAACAGGAAAACCACGCAAAACCACTGCGAGAGTTGTCTGGCTGCTGCACTCCTGCGCGCCGCCATGATGAAAAAAAAAAAAAAAAAAAGACAGACAGACAGGAGGAAGAGAAAAGAAACATTTGTAGAGGACATTCAAGGAGAAGACAGACACACAGACATGGGACAGACAAAGGACAGCTAGTGTTCATCTGTTAGAGTGAGTTCAGATTCAGACTGAGGACACAGAACAGATTCAGCTGTAGAATGTCAGCAGGACACAGGGAAGACACTGTGGGATTTGGCTGGAGTAGGAAAGAAATACATTCATATATTCATACACAGATAAATAACTAGAGGTCCATATAATTATTTACAGATCAAACACAGCAGCTGGTCCAACAGGAGGACCTGGTCCAACAGGAGGACCTGGTCCAACAGGAGGACCTGGTGCAGCCAAGGAAAGGCCAGAAATCTACAGTATTTAGTGAATTTGTTTCTTTTTTTTCTTGAAAATGAGGAATATTGAAGTGTTTATATAAAAAAACTAAACTACTATGTGTTAGACTTATAACTGATGTATGTAAATGTGATAAGTTTAGAAGGAACCTGGTGCTGTAGAAGATGTTTGGTCTAAAGTTTGGTGTAGATTCCTCTAATATTTTGTGGAATGATGGGATATCTTAGAGCTGTTTGTTATTATTATTGTTGTTATTATTTTATTTTGTGGTTTTGAATACAGTGTTACTGTTGGTAAATGAGAAAGAGTCAAAAATGTAAATAGGAAATCAATTTTATCTTGAAAGTCAACAACTTTGGAAAAAAATGCAGTTTTCTCAGTTTTTTGCTCAAAATTCTTTTTTTTCCTGAAAATGACCAATATTCAAATGTTTATAGCTCATGAACGAATGAAGATAGAATAAAATTGTTTCTTGTGTTTAAAAGTTGAAGTTCTTTTCTTTCTTTTGATGTATTCAGTGTTCACATACTCCTAACACAACATTTTCAGTCAGCCTCCAAAGATTAGTGAAAATGACCAAACAGGCTGGCGCTGGCTACCAACTCACTGGAAAATGTTCTGGAGGGAAAGAGTTCAGCTGAAGTATGTGTTCTGTGCACAGACAGAGTTTACATTTAAAAGCCTTGTTGCATTTGAGAATGCATCCAATGGGGCATCACAATACAATTAGGCATGATGTGTTCATTCCATGACAGGAGATATGTGATGTTACCTAAAATTACTTTAATATCCCACATATATCGGCAGCAGTATCGGTAGATATCGGAATCGGAAATTAAGCGTTGGACAATATCGGCATATCGCTTTTTGGCAAAAAAGCCAATATCAGACATCCCTAATACATATATCTATATATATGTATATATATATGTGTGTGTGTGTGTATGTGTACATATATATATATATATATATATATATATATATATATGTGTGTGTGTGTGTGTGTATATAGGAGGCCTGTAACAGTCCACATACCAAACTGAACCCTTTCAGTTCCCACCTGTTCAATTCGGTCCACAGCTGAACCCAAACGGTGCAGTATGAGGAGAAACAGAAAAAGGAACTAAAGACGTTCGATGCAGAACTTTAAACCTGCACAAGTTTCACACGGACGTATTGAAGGAGCGCACAGTGACCTGAAATATGAAATAACAGCTGATGTAAGTGTAGCCAGAACGGTCCTGTCCAGTCCAGCTACGCTGCGTTGTGTTCTGGGGCTTAAATAAGATGTGGACCCAGACCGGCCTCATTTAACTTCTCTTTATTCTGAATGAATTCAGAGAGAGCAAAAATGCTGTTCAGTCTGAGGTTCTTTCCTGCACAACACGCCTAATCTGACAGACAGACATACTCAGACGTGTCTCATAAGACGACATCATGGCGGCCACAGCCCGCACACACAGCATACGTAGCAGATGTGTGTTCAGCTAGCTCTGTCTAACTGTGAATGTCAGGGTAAATAAACACAAAAACGTCACTCATTCCATCTCTTTAACAGATATTTATAACAACCAAACACTTTTTAGCAGTTAACTCAAACTGAGAACTATAGATTTGTGTTTTGTGAATGAGCAACAATGGATAAGTACCTCTGCTGTGCAGCTTTGGGCGGACGAACGAGAGGGCGGAAGTGACGGCATAGACCCGCTAACGTCAGCGGAGGGCGCCGTAATACCACTACTGCACAACACCATATAATACAAAACAAAGACTTAGAAATAAATAAATAAACAGAAGATTTGGGTGAAATTAACCCTCAATACACCAACAAAATATGACAAACACCCCCAAAAATAAAAAGACTATATGTACAGTACACTTTTACATATCTGTTACATAAGGATAAAAAAAAACAAACAACAAATCTGATGTGAACCTGGAAGGACCAGACTGCAGACCCTCCAGCATCAGTCCAGTCCACTTTGGACCAGTTCAGTCCAGTCCACTTTGGACCAGTTCAGTCCAGTCCATTTGGACCAGTTCAGGTTCAGGTGAAAGATGACAGCGAGGAAAGAGATGAGAAGATGAATGCTGTTTGGCCCCAAGGAACTACGGTAGTTCTAAAACACTGACACCTGCTCTGTCTGTCTCTCTCTCTCTCTGTCTTTCACACACACACACACACACACACACACACACAAAAACACACTGTATAACAGAGGAATAGAACCCAGAGTTGGACGCTGAAAGTATGTAAAGTTTCACTTTTGTTTCATGCCAGTGTTACTGGCATTACTGTGTTACATACACACACACACACACACACATATATATACATATATATATATATATATATATATATATATATATATATATATATATATATATATATGTATATATATATATGTATATATATATATATATAAACACACACCCAAAAACAAACAAACAAACAAACAAAAACCAAGACACCCCCCCTGTGTTTTTGACAAATTGCACCCTGCCTGCACACACACACACACACACACACACACACACACAGTGTCCTAAACAGTTTGTTCTCTGTCCTAAAATAAATAATGTGGTTCATTGTGTTGTCAGTGTTTCTCTTCAGTTTGTTTCAACAGAATACCAGTTTGTCCTCTTGTTAATGTTGCACTTCATGTGGAATTTTGTTGTTCTTTTTCCGCAGAATGTGAACTGACACAACTGGGATTAGATTTTTGGTGTTTGTTCCAAACTCCCTGTCAGGGAAAAGTGCAGTACTAATGTTTAAAATACATTTAGTAATATTTTATTTATTTTATTTTGTATTTGATTTATAGCAGCAGAATTATATTATTCTTGTTTTTCTATATTCTGTTTTCTCCAAAAAATGTTCAAAAATTCATAATAAATGCATTAAAGTCATTTTTAGGGTTTTTTGTGCATGGGTGTGTATATATATATATATATATATATATATATATATATATATATATATATATATGAGTGCTGGGCAGCGATTAAAATTTTTAATCGCAATTAATCACGTGGATTTATGCGATTAATCACAATCAATCACATAGTTATATGGGGGGGGGGAGGGGGGTTGCTGGCATCAACAGCATGTATTTCCTTTCAGTGATATTTCAGACTGAAGTACTCCGCCGATCAAAATAATTGCACATGTCAGTCCTTCTCCCCCACCATCTGAAGACATTTCAAATGAAAATGTCCATGGAACAGACCGCTACTGTTACACATGTTTATGTCCACACAGGTTTATTCACACTTGTGAGTGATTGACAGGAGTCTTAGTCCCACTAATCAGTACTAATACTAATAAGAACAATAATATGTCATGTTCAGTTGTTCAAAGTAAACAAAGGGGGCCCTCTAGTGGTGGGAATAAGTGTCACTAACGTATGTTTTGTCCTTGTGGTGTTCCTGTAGTCAGTTCAGACATAAGAAGGAACTAACAGACACGTTTCTTTCACTGTGTTTGTATGGCCCCAAAAAACGTTTGTGAGTATTTTCTGTTCAGTTGTTGTCAGAATGAATAGTATCAAATATCTCTGATGTGAACCTTTGTTACTGGATAAAAAGATGTTGTAAATCTTAAGTTAATCTGTAGATTATAATCGTTAGCGTGTCTATGGATTTTCCCATTCAATTTAGCATCAAGCTAGCGGCCTTTTTCCCATTCATTTAAATGTATAATGCCATGTAAATGTACTGCGGCAGTGAACAGAACTCAGATATATTTAGTTTGTATGTGTCAGTTTTACAGTGAGTCTACAGGAACAGATTTGGACACAAGTTTTGGGCGTCCGTCTTTTCTTGGTAAACCTGTTGTCTATTTGCAGCTAATCGCTACAAGCACACAAGCAGAAGAATAGGAGTTAGAATAAAACCGCATTAACAGGAGAGAAAATAAAATTGTCGGCGTTATTTAATGAATACGTTAACGCAGTAATAACGCATTAACTTGCCCAGCCCTAACATATATATATATATATATATATATATATATATATATATATATAGAGAGAGAGAGAGAGAGAGAGAGAGGGTGAGGAAGCAAAATTTCCAATGAACATTTAGTTGTTTTTTCTCAGCAGACACTACGTCAGTTGTTTTGAACCCAAACATATACTGATGTCATAATCATACCTAACACTATTATCCATACCTTTTCAGAAACTTTTGCCCATATGAGTAATCAGGAAAGCAAACGTCAAAGAGTGTGTGATTTGCTGAATGCACTCGTCACACCAAAGGAGATTTCAGAAATAGTTGGAGTGTCCATAAAGACTGTTTATAATGGAAAGAAGAGAATGACTATGAGCAAAACTATTACCAGAAAGTCTGGAAGTGGAGGAAGCAACAAAAACCGTACCAAAGCTTTTATTAAAGCTCTCAAATCCAAAATCCTAAAGGATCCAACCAAATCCAGGAGAAAAATGGCAATTGAACTTGAGGTAGACAACAAGAGCGTTAGAAATGCAGTAAAATATGATTTGAAGTTCAAATCTTACACAAGAACACCAAAACACTTGTTGACAACAGCAACAAATCCAACTTTAGCAATTTTTGGGAATCATGTTTATGGCCGCCTTCTAGCCCAGATCTAAACCCTCTGGATTCTGCTGTTTGGGGCGTTTTAGAACATGCTACCAATAGAACATCGCACAGCAATGTCCACTTTCTTAAAGATACTATTAAAGAAGAATGGGAGAAGTTGTCACCCCAATATTTGAGGAACACTTGCACAAGTTTCAGGAAGCGTGTGAAGGCAGTTATTGAGAAAGAAGGAGGACACATAGAATAAAAACATTTTCTATTATGGACATTTTCTTGTGGCAAATAAATTCTCATGACTTTCTATAAACTAATTGGTCATACACTGTCTTTCAATCCCTGCCTCAAAATATTGGACATTTTGCTTCCACACCCTATATATATATATATATATATATATATATATATATATATATATATATATGTATATGTATATATATATATATGTGTATATATATATATATATATATATATATATATATATATATATATATATATATATACAGCAGGTCAGCTCCATTTTTTTGCTGAGCTCCAGTTTCCAGTCAGTTTTCTTTAGGAGGCATCTCCATCTCCAACTCCATCTCCAACTCCATCTCCATCTCTATCTCCATCTCCATTTCCGTCTCCATCTCCAACTCCATCTCCATTTCCGTCTCCATCTCCAACTCCATCTCCATTTCCGTCTCCAACTCCATCTCCATTTCCGTTCCATCTCCTGAAAGCCATTTCAATAACAGGTGGTGCGCTGCTCATCTGATAGTGGACAGTGTGCTGTTCAGGCTCAGTGTGCCAGTGTCACCTAAAGGTTTGATGAACCACTTCTGCAGGACATATGCAGGACCACCGATGACATCATGTCCAACGTCACAACCACAGACCCACACTTTATTTTGTCCCATTAGCTGTCCATCACTCAGCTGGTCCCACAGACGTGGTTGGCTAACACACCCATCCCAGAATTGTCCTCTGCCATCCACAACCAGTGTTGGGAATAACAGCATTAAAAATAGCGGTGTTACTAACGTCATTATTGTTTTCCAGTAATGGCTAATCTAATTAATTACTATTTGAAATGTTCCAACGCTGTTACCATTAGCGTCAGTGAAATGTGGTGCGTTCCTATGCACTGATATAACAGCTGTTCTCTGTCCTGACTTAACCAGGAACCAGAGGTGAGGCGTTCACGGACCAGTCCAGTCTTTTGAACGACTCTTTACAGTCAACGATAACAACCGATTCTTTGTGAGCCGTTTGTTTACAAGTCATTCTTCTATTCAGATTACCCACAATGCCTTCATGCTTCAACTGTGTGTCCATGAGTCTGAGTTGTCCACGCCCCCTTCACCTGAATGACTGATGACAGCTACCAGTTTGAGTTGAACCAGCACAACACAGGCACCTGAACGCAACTAATTTAGGGGAGGAGTTATCAGCTGATTTAGGGGAGGAGTTATCAGTGACAGTCTGACTGGATCAGGAGGAGTGACTGAAAACAGTGCAGATGTGGATTAACTGAAGGAACATCTGCTTCTGTAAATGCACATCTGCACTGATGAGGTGGAAAAGATGGACCCCGGTGGACCCCAGCCTGGTCCCGGTGGACCCCAGCCTGGTCCCGGGGGACCCCAGCCTGGTCCCGGGGGACCCCAGCCTCACCACAGTCCTGGTCTGCAGTACCTGTCTGCTGTTCCACTCTTTAAAACTGACCCATCAAAAACACTTAAAAATCAGTTTCCTTTCACATATTTAAAGGTTTTTCAAAAAAGTAATGCAATAATTACTTTCCCTGGTAACTATTTACATTTATGAAGGAGTAATTCCACTACTAATTCAATTATGTTTTTCGGGAAAGTAATTAGTAACTATAACTAATTATTTTTTTTAAAGTAATTTGCCCAGCACTGTTCACACCTGCTTGGAGAACCACTGCCTGCCATCCTTTACAGTCGGAGTCATCTTTGGAGGATTGTTCTGGTGCAGTTATTGGACTGCTGCACCCACACACTGTGGGACTGTCCCATCTGCTGCACCCACACACTGTGGGACTGTCCCATCTACTGCACCCACACACTGTGGGACTGTCCCATCTGCTGCACCCACACACTGTGGGACTGTCCCATCTGCTGCACCCACACACACACTGTGGGACTGTCCCATCTGCTGCACCCACACACTGTGGGACTGTCCCATCTGCTGCACCCACACACACACTGTGGGACTGTCCCATCTGCTGCACCCACACACTGTGGGACTGTCCCATCTGCTGCACCCACACACACACTGTGGGACTGTCCCATCTGCTGCACCCACACACTGTGGGACTGTCCCATCTGCTGCACCCACACACACACTGTGGGACTGTCCCATCTGCTGCACCCACACACTGTGGGACTGTCCATCGCTTACAGAAGAATCTGGACATCTCAGTCAGTTCTGTGACATCCTGAACCACAGTGTGCACAGGAAGAAGCCCCTGCATAACAGTGTGGCAAAATTCTTGGACACAGTTGAACACGGTGCTCAGGCCGACTCCAAAAAGATGGCTGACGGTCCTGTGTTCACCGCCCGTAGCGAGTTTCCAGATGGCGATGGCGGTCCACTTTTGGACTGGGACACAAGTGGTGATTTGTGTCTTTCTTCACCAAGAAGCCCTTGGTCTGATCGCAGATGTACTGGAGCAACTGTCCGGACAGACGCAAATTCTGCATGAACTGTTGCACGCTGAAATCCAGAACAGTCCCTCCATTTGGACAAACGTGGATGTGTCCAGGCAACATGAGACCTCCGTCTCCTAATCAGCCATAGGACCATGTATAAAGACATAGCAAACACCAATGAAAGTCTGATTGTACTTATCCTGTAAGTCGCTTTGGAAAAAAGCATCTGCCAAATGCAAAAACATAAACATAAACATCTAAGAGAGAGTTGGCAACCCTGAAACTATTGCCACATTTCTACTACATGGAAGCAGCTCGACTCAACTCAACTCCACTCTGGTACCAGGTCCTATTCCAGACCCTTTCCACTCTGGTACCAGGTCCTATTCCAGACCATTTCCACTCTGGTACCAGGTCCTATTCCAGACCATTTCCACTCTGGTACCAGGTCCTATTCCAGACCATTTCCAGTACAGGATACTACCCACTTTACAGTCCCTGGTCGTCATAGCGATGCGGTGCGTTCCTTCTGTGTGCTCTGCTCACAGTTGCTGATAAACTCACACATTGCGTGTTGTCTGGTCAAACTCCTACTGAATTTTTACATCGTCCACCAAAGACTGAATCTCCTCTGACCATGGTGTGGTTTTACAGACTGTCATCATGTGGATTCACCTACTGACAGATTTACTGTAAAAGGGCGGGGCACACATACCACTCTGACCAATCAGAGGTCTGCAGTGTTTACAGTGTCACCTTTAGTATCGGGTCCCCAGTCCTGGAACCTCAGCGGAGGTGAGACCAAAAAACTAGTACCAGGTACCAGATTCCAGGTCCTTTTTTGTAATGGAAACACAAAAAGGCCAAGTCGAGTCGAGTCGAGTTGAGCCGGTACCACGTAGTGGAAACGCAGCATAAGTAGCCAAGCTATCCTGTGGCTAACAATGGCGAACAACAACAACATGTTCATTAAAGGATCGAAGTCTTGTTGATAATTACTTTTCTCCTCAAACATAGTCACTGTTCGCTCCAACCATAAACACGATGGGTAGCCAGCAATATGGATGTCCGGGGGGGGGGGGGGGGGGGGGGGGGGTGGTATGTGGACAGGAACCCCCTGGACAACCAGGCAGACCGGTCATAGTGACACGCCGGTTGGGGGTGTACAGACCGGCAGTCTAAGGGTCTGTCTGCAGCCACTAGCACCGCACTGCTAATGTTATCCGCCCAGCTTGAGAGCTAACAGGCTAACAAACATCAGCAAGTCCCACCTGGGATTGTGTCCTGACCCCATTAGCAATTAGCACACTATCATCCAGGGGCTAACATTTATAACAACAACAAACTTCAGCAACTCCCATCTGTCACCAAGTCCTGCCCTGTTAGCGATTAGCATGCTATCAGCCCAGGGCTAACATCTACAGGGTGTCCCATAAGTCTCCATACATAGGAAAAATAAACGTTTCTTGACATAAACCATTTTTATTTCTATAATATGCTCTATATGACTGACATTTCGTCGGGAACACATTTCAATGCGTGTCTGCTTAAGAACTATAAAGAAGAAATATAAAGAAATACATGTTAGAACCATATATGTATGGAATGTATTATGTCTCCAATGTATGGAGACTAATGGGACACCCTGTATAACACGAACAAACATCTAGATTCTAGTCCTTCACCTGTACTAGAGACAAGTACCGTACAGCACCAGCTAAGATCCAATATCAAGGCTAGCTGTTACACCAGATGAAACCGGTTAGACGTGTATCTAATAATAAACAACAAATGTGACAAAAACTACATTAAACTGACAAAATTCTGTGTCTGGTCATAAAAACACACACCTGGGGCAGACAAAGGGTGATCTAGTAAACAAAACAAACACACACCTACAGAACACTAACAACTGGGATTACTCGTGAGTATGCTAACATCTGCGCTAGCTAACAAGCATCCACACATGGTTCATAAAAGAAGTTCATGAACAAGTAAACGGTGACATCCAATAGAATCAAGAACATAAACAAACTGAAATCTGTGGAGTCTGGAGGACTGATCTGAACCAGATCTGAACCAGAAGGACCAGATCTGAACCAGATGGACCAGATCTGAACCAGATCTGAACCAGACGGACCAGAACAACAGAACAACGCTAAGTCTGCGTCCGTGTAGATGCTTCTGCTAAAGCTGGACCAAGGCAGACTCTGGTCTGGTTCCTGGTTTGGTCACTCCCTCTTTTCTTCTTCCTCCATCCTCTGACCACGCCCACCTCCTGTGAAATGAAGGCGTGGCTTGTGTTTGCAGCTAGCCGGTCATACCTGGCTGAGGGTGTGTTTGTGTCGTAATGCCCTAAACCGTGATGTTTTCTGTCGGAGGCAAGATCTAGGACCACCAGGACCAGATTTAGGACCACTGAGACCAGATCTAGGACCACCAGGACCAGATTTAGGACCACCAGGACCAGATTTAGGACCACCGGGACCAGATCTAGGACCACTGGGACCAGATCTAGGACCACCGGGACCAGATCTAGGACTACCGGGACCAGATTTAGGACCACTGAGACCAGATCTAGGACCACCAGGACCAGATTTAGTACCACCGGGACCAGATCTAGGACCACTGGGACCAGATCTAGGACCACCGGGACAAGATCTAGGACTACCGGGACCAGATCTAGGACCACTGGGACCAGATCTAGGACCACCGGGACAAGATCTAGGACCACCGGGACCAGATCTAGGACCACCGAGACCAGATCTAAGACCACAGAGGCAAGATCTAAACTACAGGGATGATGTACAGATGTTGCAGGTGGTCTACTCGGTCCTAGAGGGTCTAGTGTGCAGGAGGAGGGCTTCAGTTCTGTCCCTGACCACACATTTAATCATCAGTGTTACTCTGAAACTGTTTAACCCTCAGATTATCCTTCAACGTCCACATTCAGTGTGTAGCACTTAAAAAAATAATGGATGACCTTTTTTTTTTTTGCTTCATATTTCATGACTTTTCTTAATTCGACGGAAGAACAGATGAAGCATAAAATGATCCTGATGGGATTAGTTTAATGTGTGGAACACATATATCAGGCACTGGAGTTCC
>NC_043977.1:59221847-59224347 GCF_902148855.1 Sphaeramia orbicularis | reverse complement strand
AAACAGAACGAACAGTACAAAGATCAAAGTGTTGGTTCCTAATGTGTCCCAGTCCTTCTGCTGCATGTGTTCCAACAGGTCCAACAGTTCCAACAGGTCCAACAGTTCCAACAGGTCCAACAGTTCCAACAGGTCCAACAGGTCCAACAGTTCCAACAGGTCCAACAGTTCCAACAGTTCCAACAGGTCCAACAGTTCCAACAGTTCCAACAGGTCCAACAGTTCCAACAGTTCCAACAGGTCCAACAGGTCCAACAGTTCCAACAGGTCCAACAGGTCCAACAGTTCCAACAGGTCCAACAGTTCCAACAGGTCCAACAGTTCCAACAGGTCCAACAGGTCCAACAGTTCCAACAGGTCCAACAGGTCCAACAGTTCCAACAGGTCCAACAGTTCCAACAGGTCCAACAGGTCCAACAGTTCCAACAGGTCCAACAGTTCCAACAGGTCCAACAGGTCCAACAGTTCCAACAGGTCCAACAGTTCCAACAGTTCCAACAGGTCCAACTCTAGATTCCAGGGACCAGGACTGGGTTCTTTCATACTTTATCTGTGTCCTTGCACAACGCTGAGCTAAACTATCTTTTGGTCTTCATTGGCACAGGTTGTTGCCAGAGTTGAATGAGGCCAGTGCCTCTGTGTGCACCAACGACCTTCACCATCAGACTTTATTCTCTTCACATTCTCATGTGTGAGAATGGAGATGACATCCTCAGGGTTACTGGTGCTGTTCATGTGGCCTTCAGTCAGAACTTCACAGAAGTGGACTGAGCGCTGACTGACCAGGCTACAGATGTAGTTGGACTGTTCTTATGGAAGAAAGACTCGGCATGCGGTCTTTGGAGCGTCTTCCCAGGGCGTCTTTTTGCCTCCTTTTCTTCAGCATCAATGCGAGCGTCCAAAACGGTTTGGAGCATGTGTTTCCAGGGAAGCCTCATGCCAGTGCATCATGTAGACCAAACAGGCCTGAAAAAGTCTGCCGTCCCTAAATGTGCAGCAGTGGACTCCATTTTTGGTACAGATGCTAAAGTCGATATTGCACGCCGCTGTCACGCCGTCACGCCGCTGCGGAAAGAGAAGACTAACCGAGTTTTGTGTATGATTTAAGCCGGGAGATACGAACAGAGCCGACAAACTTTGGGACAGAGCTGCTCAGGGATATGCCCCTGGACTAGTTCAGAAAGGAGACGACGGGAGACGGCAGGAGACGGCAGGAGACGACAGGAGACGGCAGGAGACGACAGGAGACGGCGGGAGACGACGGGAGACGGCAGGAGACGGCAGGAGACGGCAGGAGACGACGGGAGACGGCAGGAGACGACGGGAGACGGCAGGAGACGACGGGAGACGACAGGAGACGACAGCAGATGACGGGAGACGACAGGAGACGACGGGAGACGGCAGGAGACGACAGGAGACGGCAGGAGACAACAGGAGACGGCAGGAGACGGCAGGAGACGACAGGAGACGGCGGGAGACGACGGGAGACGACAGGAGACAACAGCAGATGACGGGAGACGACAGGAGACGACAGGAGACGGCAGGAGACGACAGGAGACGGCAGGAGACGACAGGAGAGGACGGGAGCGTCCATGGCTCCGAAAGGACAGGACTGTGTCAGTTTATCGCAGGTGTACGAGCTGCTGCAACAGCACAGACGGGCCTACGACAAGATACTGCAGCAGCAAGAAAACTACTGGAAGAGCTGTGTGCACGTCCTGGTCCACTCCACTAACAGAGAATGGATGAAATGATTACAGAGGTGCAGGACCTGGAAACCAGTCTGCACTTCCACAGAAGGAAGAGGATGAACGAAAAGAAACTGGAAAAGAGCTGAGTAATAAGAACAAAGAGCCACACACACACCTGAACAGTGTGTGAAACAGTCTGAACAGTGAACGCAAAAGTGGAATACCTACAGTAGAGGGTCAGTCCAAACCAAGTAGTACCATCACTGATGGTGTTAGCGAGTCCACACTGGACCGGGCCCATAGACCCAGACCCACAGACCCAGACCCAACAGACCCAGACCCAACAGACCCAGACCCACAGACCCAGACCCAACAGACCCAGACCCACAGACCAAGACCCACAGACCCAGACCCACAGACCCAGACCCACAGACCAAGACCCACAGACCAAGACCCAACAGACCCAGACCCACAGACCCAGACCCACAGACCCAGACCCACACCCACAGACCCAGACCCAACAGACCCAGACCCACAGACCCAGACCCAACAGACCCAGACCCAACAGACCCAGACCCACAGACCCACAGACCAAGACCCACAGACCCACAGACCCAGACCCACAGACCCACAGACCAAGACCCACAGACCCAGACCCAGACCCACAGACCCAGACCCAACAAAGGGAACAGAGGGAGCAGTGCTTTCACTACATATGACAAACTTATTGTCCCGCCCCCAAAAGACTGACAGAAGGAAGTAACAAGCAAATATGGGTTTGTAAGTCGGTATAACTTGGTGGACACGCA
>NC_043977.1:59131847-59211847 GCF_902148855.1 Sphaeramia orbicularis | reverse complement strand
GAAAACAGCTGTCAATCAAACGGGATTCAGCCTTTTGACCGATCCTCCAATCAGCACGTGGGATTCTGGCGTCCAGCCCGGCCGAGCTCCGCCCACAGCTCCATTCAGCCCCAGAGACGCCCGGTGTCCGGGGGCGGGACAACATTGTGGCATTTATCCAATTACCGTCCAGTTTAGAGTCAGTTTAAACCAGTTCCACTCAGTCCCACTGAAGCCCACAGACGGACACAGTCTGCAGACACATGCACTGAGCAGAGATGGAGGAGAAAACAGACACGGGAACGGAGAAGTGAACAACAGCCAGTCCACTGATCTGGGATCAGACTGATTCTGAACCAACTCCTCTTTAAGATGAACGTGTTCTAACACATTTGGAGTCAATGAAATGTCAACACAACCGAACACATTTAACCATTTAATTTTCATAATTTTAGGGGAAGCCGGGCTTCCACTGCAGTCGGACAGAAAACACCACTGACACAGACACATGACGTCAGGTCACAGAGCGTCTGCAAAAAACAGGAAGAGAAAAAACAGTTTGCTAGTAGAGGGGGTGGGGCCCAGGAACAGCGAATGCAGATTACACGATCAGCCCAGTGCTATGACTGACCCCCCCCAAATAAATAAAATATTAAATATATATTTAAAGTGAACTCCGGCCCTCCGGCCTAAATATTATACCGATCCACCGGGAACTGTCCCTCCCCATAAGCCAGTCCAGGCCTGGACCCAACACTGAAGTCCAGACCAGACTCACACTGGACTGAAACCTGCGTCTGTTCACAATAAAACCCTTCAAATCCACTGGATTAGGACGAATTATAAACTGAAAATGAATCCCAGAATGTGCTCAGTGATTTTGTTTTTCAAACGCAGCAGGATGCACTGTGTGGACCGTTCGGATGTTTTGTTCCTGTGGGTTCTGCTGGTTTGTCACGTCTGGTGTCAGTGTTTGTATTCTGAACACGTTACTTGAAATTATAAGTGTTATGTTTGTGAAATGTTGAAAAGTTCTACAAATAAAGTCCAGATTTGGCTTTTCCTCTTCAGGGTTTGAAGTGAAGCCACACAGTCGGGTTAGTGGAAGGCTTCCAGCTGCTTCAGTCTTCCACATCCTGTATCTGTGACGGTCCAAAAGTCTAATCCTGCATCAGCTGTTCCACTTCAGCTGCGATGATGTCATCAGTTACATATGCAGACGGAAATGTTGAACATGTGAAGTGATCCAAACAGGCTGAAAGGATCCACTCTGACAGAACTGAACACCTGGCTTTGGCCTGATCCGCTTCAGCCTTAGGTTTGGACGGTAGGACGTTCACAGCAACTGAATAACTTGTTGTGAAGAACCAAAAAATTCAATTTTTTTAAAGAAAGTTTTTTTCTTTTTTCACAGAAAAATACAGTTCAAATACATTTGCAAATGTATCATAATTTCACAAATATTTCTTTTCTATTTATGAGATTAAACTGTTAATTAAAAGTTTAATACTGTAAAAAAAAAACATTAAAACCAGATAAAATTACTGACAGTTAACGGTAACAGAAGTATTAGTTCTGTCAGTTGAACCAGACTTGTTTGTTCATTGACAAATATCTTGTGTAATTACAGGAGGTTTCACAACAAAAATGTTGAATAAATGTATTTTTGTGAATGTATAACATGTATAAGCACTGATAAACTGTCCAAATACAGTTTTTATCAGTGGATTGGACAACTGAGTCTCACTGAAAATTATTTATATAGATATTTATAGGGAACTGGATTGTTTTAATACATGTAAATATTCTTTATTAAACATTAAAAAGTCAAAAAAATATGTAAAATCTCATGTAAAGTTAGAGCAAAAAACTGTATTTGAATTATGGAAAATTAACGTATTTTTATGACATGATTATTTTCTGTTATTTAACAGTATTTTTTTGGCGCCCCTGCTGAAGGAATAATACTGTTTTTTATTAGTTTTTTTACAGTTTAGTTTTTGGAGAAGGTTTGATAGTTTTTATTAGTTTTCATTTTTTTTCTAAATGCTTAGTTGTAGTTTAGTTTTAGTTTAATTGTAGTTTAGTTTTAGTTTAGTTTTAGTTCAGTTGTAGTTTAGTTTTAGTTTAGTTGTAGTTTAGTTTTAGTTTAGTTTTAGTTTAGTTTTAGTTTAGTTGTAGTTTAGTTTTAGTTTAGTTGTAGTTTAGTTTTAGTTTGGTTTTAGTTTAGTTTTAGTTTAGTTGTAGTTTAGTTTTAGTTTAGTTTTAGTTTAATTGTAGTTTAGTTGTAGTTAAGTTTTTGTTTAGTTTTAGTTTAGTTTTAGTTTAGTTTTAGTTTAGTTGTAGTTTAGTTGTAGTTTAATTGTAGTTTAGTTGTAGTTAAGTTTTAGTTTAGTTGTAGTTTAGTTGTAGTTTAGTTTTAGTTCAGTTGTAGTTTAGTTTTAGTTTAGTTGTAGTTTAGTTTTAGTTTAATTGTAGTTTAGTTGTAGTTAAGTTTTAGTTCAGTTGTAGTTTAGTTATAGTTTAGTTGTAGTTTAGTTTTAGTTCAGTTGTAGTTTAGTTGTAGTTTAGTTGTAGTTTAGTTATAGTTTAGTTTTAGTTCAGTTGTAGTTTAGTTTTAGTTTAGTTGTAGTTTAGTTGTAGTTTAGTTTTAGTTTAGTTGTAGTTTAGTTATAGTTTAGTTTTAGTTTAATTTTTGTTCAGTTGTAGTTTAGTTTTAGTTTAATTGTAGTTTAGCTGTAGTTTAGTTTTAGTTTAGTTTTAGTTCAGTTGTAGTTTAGTTGTAGTTTAGTTATAGTTTAGTTTTAGTTTTAGTTCAGTTGTAGTTTAGTTTTAGTTTAGTTGTAGTTTAGTTGTAGTTTAGTTTTAGTTTAATTGTAGTTTAGTTGTAGTTTAGTTGTAGTTTAGTTGTAGTTTAGTTTTAGTTTAGTTTAGTTGTAGTTTAGTTTTAGTTTAGTTTAGTTATAGTTTAGTTGTAGTTTAGTTGTAGTTTAGTTATAGTTTAGTTTTAGTTTAGTTTTTGTTCAGTTGTAGTTTAGTTTTAGTTTAATTGTAGTTTAGCTGTAGTTTAGTTTTAGTTTAGTTTTAGTTTAGTTGTAGTTTAGTTTTAGTTTAATTGTAGTTTAGTTGTAGTTTAGTTTTAGTTTAATTGTAGTTTAGTTGTAGTTAAGTTTTGGTTTAGTTGTAGTTTAGTTTTAGTTTAGTTTTAGTTTAGTTGTAGTTTAGTTTAGTTGTAGTTTAGTTTTAGTTTGGTTTTAGTTTAGTTGTAGTTTAGTTGTAGTTTAATTGTAGTTTAGTTGTAGTTAAGTTTTAGTTTAGTTGTAGTTTAGTTTTAGTTTAGTTTTAGTTCAGTTGTAGTTTAGTTTTAGTTTAGTTGTAGTTTAGTTTTAGTTTAATTGTAGTTTAGTTGTAGTTAAGTTTTAGTTCAGTTGTAGTTTAGTTATAGTTTAGTTGTAGTTTAGTTTTAGTTCAGTTGTAGTTTAGTTGTAGTTTAGTTTTAGTTTAGTTGTAGTTTAGTTATAGTTTAGTTTTAGTTCAGTTGTAGTTTAGTTTTAGTTTAGTTGTAGTTTAGTTGTAGTTTAGTTTTAGTTTAGTTGTAGTTTAGTTATAGTTTAGTTTTAGTTTAGTTTTTGTTCAGTTGTAGTTTAGTTTTAGTTTAATTGTAGTTTAGCTGTAGTTTAGTTTTAGTTTAGTTTTAGTTCAGTTGTAGTTTAGTTGTAGTTTAGTTGTAGTTTAGTTATAGTTTAGTTTTAGTTTTAGTTCAGTTGTAGTTTAGTTTTAGTTTAGTTGTAGTTTAGCTGTAGTTTAGTTTTAGTTTAATTGTAGTTTAGTTGTAGTTTAGTTGTAGTTTAGTTTTAGTTTAGTTGTAGTTTAGTTTTAGTTATAGTTTAGTTGTAGTTTAGTTGTAGTTTAGTTTTAGTTTAGTTGTAGTTTAGTTTTAGTTTAATTGTAGTTTAGTTGTAGTTAAGTTTTAGTTCAGTTGTAGTTTAGTTATAGTTTAGTTGTAGTTTAGTTTTAGTTCAGTTGTAGTTTAGTTGTAGTTTAGTTTTAGTTTAGTTGTAGTTTAGTTATAGTTTAGTTTTAGTTCAGTTGTAGTTTAGTTTTAGTTTAGTTGTAGTTTAGTTGTAGTTTAGTTATAGTTTATTTTTAGTTTAGTTTTTGTTCAGTTGTAGTTTAGTTGTAGTTTAGTTATAGTTTAGTTTTAGTTCAGTTGTAGTTTAGTTTAGTTGTAGTTTAGTTGTAGTTTAGTTATAGTTTAGTTTTAGTTTAGTTTTTGTTCAGTTGTAGTTTAGTTTTAGTTTAATTGTAGTTTAGCTGTAGTTTAGTTTTAGTTTAGTTTTAGTTTAGTTGTAGTTTAGTTATAGTTTAGTTTTAATTTTAGTTCAGTTGTAGTTTAGTTTTAGTTTAGTTGTAGTTTTAGTTTAATTGTAGTTTAGTTGTAGTTTAGTTGTAGTTTAGTTTTAGTTTAGTTTAGTTGTAGTTTAGTTTTAGTTTAGTTTAGTTATAGTTTAGTTGTAGTTTAGTTGTAGTTTAGTTATAGTTTAGTTTTAGTTTAGTTTTTGTTCAGTTGTAGTTTAGTTTTAGTTTAATTGTAGTTTAGCTGTAGTTTAGTTTTAGTTTAGTGGTAGTTTAGTTGTAGTTTAGTTTAGTTTAGTTGTAGTTCAGTTGTAGTTTAGTTGTAGTTTAGTTGTAGTTTAGTTTTAGTTTAGTTGTAGTTTAGTTTTAGTTTAGTTTTAGTTCAGTTGTAGTTTAGTTTTAGTTTAGTTGTAGTTTAGTTTTAGTTCAGTTGTAGTTTAGTTTTAGTTTAGTTTTAGTTTAGTTGTGGTTTAGTTTTAGTTTAGTTTTAGTTTTAGTTCCGTTGTAGTTTAGTTGTAGTTTAGTTGTAGTTTAGTATTTAGTGGTAGTTTAGTTGTAGTTTAGTTTTAGTTTAGTTGTAGTTCAGTTGTAGTTTAGTTTAGTTGTAGTTCAGTTGTAGTTTAGTTGTAGTTTAGTTTATTTTAGTTCAGTTGTAGTTTAGTTTTAGTTTAGTTGTAGTTCAGTTGTAGTTTAGTTGTAGTTTAGTTTTAGTTCAGTTGTAGTTTAGTTGTAGTTTAGTTTTAGTTTAGTTGCAGTTTAATTGTAGTTTAGTTGTAGTTTAGTTTTAGTTCAGTTGTAGTTTAGTTGTAGTTGTAGTTTAGTTTTAGTTTACTTTTAGTTTAGTTGTAGTTCAGTTGTAGTTTAGCTGTAGTTCAGTTTTAGTTTAGTTGTAGTTTAGCTGTAGTTCAGTTGTAGTTTAGTTTTAGTTCAGTTGTAGTTCAGTTGTAGTTCAGTTGTAGTTTAGTTGTAGTTTAGTTGTAGTTCAGTTGTAGTTTAGTTGTAGTTCAGTTTTAGTTCAGTTGTAGTTCAGTTGTAGTTTAGTTGTAGTTCAGTTGTAGTTTAGCTGTAGTTCAGTTGTAGTTTAGTTTTAGTTCAGTTGTAGTTCAGTTGTAGTTTAGTTGTAGTTCAGTTGTAGTTCAGTTGTAGTTTAGTTTTAGTTCAGTTGTAGTTCAGTTGTAGTTTTGTTGTAGTTCAGTTGTAGTTCAGTTGTAGTTTAGTTGTAGTTCAGTTGTAGTTCAGTTGTAGTTTAGTTTTAGTTCAGTTGTAGTTTAGTTGTAGTTGTAGTTTAGTTTTAGTTTAGTTTTAGTTTAGTTGTAGTTCAGTATTAGTTTAGCTGTAGTTCAGTTTTAGTTTAGTTGTAGTTTAGCTGTAGTTTAGCTGTAGTTCAGTTGTAGTTCAGTTGTAGTTTAGTTGTAGTTTAGTTGTAGTTCAGTTGTAGTTTAGTTGTAGTTCAGTTTTAGTTCAGTTGTAGTTCAGTTGTAGTTTAGTTGTAGTTCAGTTGTAGTTTAGCTGTAGTTCAGTTGTAGTTTAGTTTTAGTTCAGTTGTAGTTTAGTTGTAGTTCAGTTGTAGTTTAGTTGTAGTTCAGTTTTAGTTCAGTTGTAGTTTAGCTGTAGTTCAGTTGTAGTTTAGTTGCAGTTCAGTTGCAGTTCAGTTGTAGTTCAGTTGTAGTTCAGTTGTAGTTTTGTTGTAGTTCAGTTGTAGTTTAGCTGTAGTTCAGTTGTAGTTTAGTTGTAGTTCAATTGTAGTTTAGCTGTAGTTCAGTTGCAGTTTAGTTTTAGTTCGGTTGTAATTCAGTTGTAGTTTAGTTGTAGTTCAGTTGTAGTTTAGTTGTAGTTCAGTTGTAGTTTAGTTTTAGTTCAGTTGTAGTTCAGTTGTAGTTTTGTTGTAGTTCAGTTGTAGTTCAGTTGTAGTTTAGTTGTAGTTCAGTTGTAGTTCAGTTGTAGTTTAGCTGTAGTTCAGCTGTAGTTCAGTTGTAGTTTTGTTGTAGTTCAGTTGTAGTTTAGCTGTAGTTCAGTTGTAGTTTTGTTGTAGTTCAGTTGTAGTTCAGTTGTAGTTTAGTTGTAGTTCAGTTGTAGTTCAGTTGTAGTTTAGCTTTAGTTCAGTTGTAGTTCAGTTGTAGTTTAGTTTTAGTTCAGTTGTAGTTCAGTTGTAGTTTTGTTGTAGTTCAGTTGTAGTTCAGTTGTAGTTTAGCTGTAGTTCAGTTGTAGTTCAGTTGTAGTTTAGTTGCAGTTCAGTTGCAGTTCAGTTGTAGTTCATTTGTAGTTCAGTTGTAGTTTTGTTGTAGTTCAGTTGTAGTTTAGCTGTAGTTAAGTTGTAGTTCAGTTGTAGTTCAGTTGTAGTTTAGCTGTAGTTCAGTTGTAGTTTAGTTGTAGTTCAGTTGTAGTTCAGTTGTAGTTTAGTTGTATTTCAGTTGTAGTTTAGTTTTAGTTCAGTTGTAGTTTAGTTGTAGTTCAGTTGTAGTTTAGTTGTAGTTCAGTTGTAGTTCAGTTGTAGTTTAGTTGTAGTTCAGTTGTAGTTCAGTTGTAGTTCAGTGGTCTCTTTTCTCTTCTTCTCTGTGCTCCTATTCAAATCAATCCCAGACAGGACTCTGCTGCTTTAGTCTCCATGTTTCCAGGTAGAGTGGGGACCAGAAGACGACTGGAAACCACAAGTGAACACAAGTGACGGAGCAAAAAGTGTCGTATGGAGACAGCACAGAAAACTGAGAGAGACAAAGAAATCCATTGAACATCAATCTGACATTGACAAAGACCAAAACCAAGGGAATTTGATCCAGAATTTGTATCTGTTTTAGTTAGTTTAGTAAACACACAATACAGTTTCAGTTAGGTATTGGCTATGTTAGGCCTGGGCAAGTTAACGCATTATTACCGTGTTAACGCATTCATTAAATAACACCGACAATTTTTTTTTCTCTCCCGTTAATGTCGTTTTATTCTAACTCCTATTCTTCTGCTTGTGTGCTTGTAGTGATTAGCTGCAGATAGACAACAGGTTTACCAAGAAAAGAGAGACGCCCAAAACTTGTGTCCAAATCTGTTCCTGTAGACTCACTGTAAAGCTGACACATACAAACTAAATCTGTCTGAGTTCTGTTCACTGCTGCAGTACATTTACATGGCATTATACATTTAAATGAATGGGAAAACGGCCGCTAGCTTGATGCTAAGTTGAATGGGAAAATCCATAGACACGCTATCGATTATAATCTACAGATTAACTTAAGATTTACAACATCTTTTTATCCAGTAACAAAGGTTCACATCAGAGATATTTGATACTATTCATTTTGACAACAACTGAACAGAAAATACTCACAGACAAACGTTTACCTGTCCATACAAACAGAGTGAAAGAAACGTGTCTGTTAGTTCCTTCTTATGTCTGAACTGACTACGGGAACACCACAAGGACAAAACATCCATAAGTGACACTTATTCCCACCACTAGAGGGCCCCTTTGTTTACTTTGAACAGCTGAACATCACATGTTCTTTTTTCAGTGCGTTGCTGTGGCTCTGTGAACACTCGTGGGTAACCATGGGGACCAGGAACAGGAGGATGTGGACCAGGGTTGGTTTGACAATCGGCGTCATCATGCATTTCAACCAATGACAGCATTTGGGGTGGGTTTAAGACTCCTGTCAATCACTCACAAGCGTAAATAAACCTGTGTGGACATAAACATGTGGAACAGTAGCGGTCTGTTCCATGGACATGTTCATTTAAATGTCTTCAGATGGTGGGGGGGGGGGGAACTGACATGTGCAATTATTTTTATCAGCAGAGTACTTCAGTCTGAAATATCACTGAAAGGAAATACATGCTGTTGATGCCAGCCACGTCCCCCCCCCATATAACTATGCGATTAATCATGATTAATCACAGAAATCTATGCGATTAATTGTGATTAAGTATTTTAATTGTTGCCCAGCACTAGGTTTTTTCTTTTAATTATAGTTTTTATTTATTTCAGTTAACAAAACATGTTTTTACAGTTGTAGTTTTGGTCATTTCATTAGTTTTCATTAACAATAAAAACCTGACCGAAACATAAAACTAATGCAACATAAAAGGTCGGACAGCTGCTCTTGCCTTCTGCGCCGTTTTTCCTCCTCTGTTTAACCTCAAATAAGTAAAGAACAAACACCTCTGGGATGGAAGTGACTATAAATGAGCATAAACCCCGTACGGTCTGCCATGTTGGTCTGTTTCATCTAGCTACAGTTTGGCGTGACTCGCCTGGAACGTTACAAAGTCATGACTCGTGCTTTGAAGTCATAATTTACGGACTCAAAAACCTGCATTGAACTCAGCATGAGCCTCAGGTCCACATACAGCACATACATCAGCACGCACAGTCCAAACCCACTTCCATTAAAGGTACCAGACCAGACCCAGACCCATCAGTACCAAACCCAGACCCATCAGTACCAGACCCACACCCAGACCCAAACACATCAGTACCAGACCCAGACCCATCAGTACCAGACCCACACCCAGACCCAAACACATCAGTACCAGACCCAGACCCATTAGTACCAGACCCAGACCCAGACCCCTCAGTACAAGACCCAGACCCCTCAGTACCAGCTCCACCTGGGTCGGTCCTACCGTTTGTTGCCTCCTGGTTGGTTGTTGCGTCGTCCAGGTCCACTCTGTGCCCACATCGTCCTAACCCCTGGATCAGCTCCTGCAGGGGCAGTTCGGCGCTGGCGCTGGGGTAGCACATGAGTCCGGTGGAGCACCTGGGGGTGTAGACCCCACACAGCTCCCCCTCCAGGCGGGCGCACACTGGGCAGCAGCCGCAGCCCGGCTCCCTCACCATCTCTGAACACGGGGCCGGCAGTTTAGGACAGGCGTTCAGACGCTCGGCGGTGCAGCCGGGGCAGCGGAAGGCCAGGTCCTCCAGGAGGACCCTGGGAACCAGAAGACACGACCACAGAAGAAGAGCACAGCTGACGGACAGGAGCATGGTGCTGCGGTTCAGAGTCCAGTGGAAACGGGAATGACCTCAGGCAGATAACGGCCTGAACCTGCCGACTGTCTGTGGGTAAACATGGACTGAGCTGCCAGGGTCCTAACGGCCCTGGGGTTTCCTACTGGAGCCAGACAAACACCTGCACCTGGACCCTTCAGGTCAGAGGGTTCACCTACGGAGCTGAGAATGAAGACACGCAGTGGAATCCCAAAGATGAACCACTGCACCGACCTCCATTCCTTTAACAGAACAAATACCGTGGACAGTTCCAGTGAGGAGAACACTGAAGGAACACCCCGGCAGAACAGACCTGTCCTGGAGAACACTGAAGGAACGCCAGAGCAGAACAGATCTGTCCTGGAGAACACTGAAGGAACGCCAGGGCAGAACAGATCTGTCCTGGAGAACACTGAAGGAACGCCAGAGCAGAACAGATCTGTCCTGGAGAACACTGAAGGAACACCAGGGCAGAACAGACCTGTCCTGGAGAACACTGAAGGAACACCAGGGCAGAACAGACCTGTCCTGGAGAACACTGAAGGAACACCAGGGCAGAACAGACCTGTCCTGGAGAACACTGAAGGAACACCAGGGCAGAACAGACCTGTCCTGGAGAACACTGAAGGAACACCAGGGCAGAACAGACCTGTCCTGGAGAACACTGAAGGAACACCCCAGCAGAACTATGGAACTATGGAAGACTCTTGTTCTGTCGTTAGTTAAAGGCAGGAGCAGGAGGTCAAAGGTCAAAGCTGCATGTTCACAACAGTCCACTTCAAACACAGGTGGATGGACAGAAGGTGGACAGAAGGTGGACAGAGACATGATATGGAAGATAAAAGGATCCAGAGTTTCTTACAGTTACTTCTTTAAACTAGGCTAAAGTTGAACTGCATTTAAAAAATGGTTTTATTTAGAAGATCCTGAACCTCCTCAGACCCAGGGAAGGACCAGTTTGGGCTGTTTTTAATTCAATAATTGACGATATTGGAAACGTCATACCACACCAGACTAGACCCAGGTATAGGTCTACCACACCAGACTAGACCCAGGTGTAGGTCTACCACACCAGACTAGACCCAGGTGTGGTCTGTGTACAGAAGCCCCTCAGACAGTCCAGTCCAGTCCATCACAGCAGGTCTCAGATGGTCCAGGTAAGGCCTACATGGAGCAGCATAACCAGGTAGAGGACACAGTGGACAGGACCATCTGGGCCCAGTCTGGACTGGAGGTCCAGGGTCCAGATGGGAGACACCCCCGACGGTGACAGAGAACAAACAGGTCCAGATCCTAGTGGACTTCCAGATCCAGACCAACAAGATGGTGAAGTCCACTCATCCTGACAGAGAGGAGGAGAAGCAGACAGAGGTGGAGATAGATGGAACAACAGAAAGAAGAAAGAAAGAAAGAAAGAAAGAAAGAAAAGAAAAGAATAAAGAAAGAAAGAAAGAAAGAAAGAAAAGAATACAGAAAGAAAGAAAGAAAGAGCAGGAGAAGAAGGAGAAAGAGCAAGAACTGACAGAGGAGAGAGAGAACATGTGGGTGTGAAGGAACCAGTGGAACCAGTAGTGATGGGGGGGGGGGGGGGGGGCACTAGGGGCAGTGACCCCCCCCCCCCCTAAACTGAGAGGATGGAACCAGCAGAGACCAGGAACCACAGCAGATCTGAGTCCAACAGAGACCAGAACCAGAACAGAGAAGAACCAGAACAGATCCAGCAGACCCAGACCTGTGGAGGACCCAGTCTGAAGGAGACACCACCCAGGTGGGAGGAGACACCAACCAGGTGGGAGGAGACACAAGACAGAAGAAGTGGGACAGAAGAAGAGTTTATATATATATATATATATATATATATATATATATATATATATATATATATATATATAAAAGTGATGGTGAGTTGAAGCCTCATGAGGCCTGGAACCACTGGAGCCAGTTGGTTTGACAAAGGGTTCATTTGTGAAGCTTCATGCACATGAAACCACCTCCTGTCCATGTGTGGAACCACAGACAGCTGCATCTGAACCACAGAATGTGGGATGTACTGAATTTTTGTGTCTGTTCTGGCTCTGAGGAATGACTATGAAGAACAAAACATGTACGACCAAATAATTTCTGTACATAAATGATCACATGTGTATAATCAAATATTTTTAATGTATTCTGTGTGTGTACATTTTCCTCCAGATGGTGGTGGTATCATATGTGGGAGGTTGTGTAATGTTTTGGGGTTTTTTTTTTGTCACTTTAGGAAAATGTCATGACTTAAACAGACAGAGGACAGAAAGTGTTTGTGGGACTAGGAAGAGGACGCTGAACATGTGTGGGACTAGGAAGAGGACGCTGAACATGTGTGGGACTAGGAAGAGGACGCTGAACATGTGTGGGACTAGGAAGAGGACGCTGAACATGTGTGGGACTAGGAAGAGGACGCTGAACATGTGTGGGACTAGGAAGAGGACGCTGAACAGGTGTGGGACTAGGAAGAGGACGCTGAACATGTGTGGGACTAGGAAGAGGACGCTGAACATGTGTGGGACTAGGAAGAGGACGCTGAACATGTGTGGGACTAGGAAGCGGACGCTGAACATGTGTGGGACTAGGAAGAGGACGCTGAACATGTGTGGGACTAGGAAGAGGACGCTGAACATGTGTGGGACTAGGAAGAGGACGCTGAACATGTGTGGAACTAGGAAGAGGACGCTGAACACGTGTGGGACTAGGAAGAGGACGCTGAACACGTGTGGGACTAGGAAGAGGACGCTGAACACGTGTGGGACTAGGAAGAGGACGCTGAACACGTGTGGAACTAGGAAGGGGACGCTGAACACGTGTGGGACTAGGAAGGGGATGCTAAACACGTGTGGGACTAGGAAGAGGACGCTGAACACGTGTGGGACTAGGAAGAGGACGCTGAACACGTGTGGGACTAGGAAGAGGACGCTGAACACGTGTGGGACTAGGAAGAGGACGCTGAACACGTGTGGGACTAGGAAGAGGACGCTGAACACGTGTGGGACTAGGAAGAGGACGCTGAACACGTGTGGGACTAGGAAGAGGACGCTGAACACGTGTGGAACTAGGAAGGGGACGCTAAACACGTGTGGGACTAGGAAGAGGACGCTGAACAGGTGTGGGACTAGGAAGAGGACGCTGAACACGTGTGGGACTAGGAAGAGGACGCTGAACATGTGTGGGACTAGGAAGAGGACGCTGAACACGTGTGGGACTAGGAAGAGGACGCTGAACAGGTGTGGGACTAGGAAGAGGACGCTGAACATGTGTGGGACTAGGAAGAGGACACTGAACACGTGTGGAACTAGGACAATGATGTACAGGACAGAGGAGATTTGGTTTAATTTTATTCATAAATATCATTTTCTCAACAGTTTTTGGTTTGAAGTGATTCTTTTTTTTTTTTTTGACATGACCTCTCTGGCGTTTGAAAACACCCTGTCACATGGTCCAGAAGATGCACAAAAACACAAGAACAACAGGATATAAACATGGGTACAGTCATTTATTGTCTCTCCCAGTTCTCCAGATAAACAAACCTTATGTGTCTGAAATAAATTTATTTGACCTTATTAGGAGTTATCAAACTCAAATGTTCCCACAGGGGAATCCTCCTGTTCTTCACTGGCTCCATCCTCTTACTCATCCTTCTCTTCTCTCTCTCCTAAATCTTCAGATGATCTCTCTCTCTGAACTCTTCAAACTTTCTCCAGACTATCCAAACTCTGTCCAAACTCTGCTCTGACCAGAACCCTCCATCCTAAACCCACATGTTGAACTGGAGCCTGAGGGCTTTATTCTGCTGTCGAACCTGAACCACACAGAACCACCTCTGAAACACTTCCTGAAGCAGTCACATGGTACAGCCGGGCAGCTAGGCTTCACATGTCATCATTTTCGGCTCCGCCCCTAAATAAAGCAAGATTTGATACACGCTTCGCGGAAACGCCCCCTCCAAAACTCAACATGCTTCGAAGCCTCAGCACATCCCACAACATCACTAATACATATATATATATATATATATATATATATATATATATATATATATATATATATATATATATATATATACACACAGTCGTCCTCAAAATTCTTCATACCCCTGCCATTTTTTGTAACTTTTTGTTTTTGTGATGAAATGAATGAGTTTTGTCAAGTTTGTTTGTGACTTATATGTGATACACAAGTGAGGAAATAAGAACAAATGATACTTGGAGAAATACTTTATTTCAGGAGTATTTTATTAGAGGATTTCTAAAAAACGCCATGTTCAAAATTATTCATACCCTAGGTTTATTAAGTCCAAAGTCTTTTCTTAATAGTCAGTAGAGTAGCCTTTGTTCTTGATAATGGTTCCTGTAAGTGTCCACAGGTTCTCTTCTGTCTCCTGTGGGGTTTTGGTCCACTCTTCCAGGACCAAAGCCTCCAGCTGGGTCCGGCTGGATGGTCTCCTACCCATCACTCTGGTCTTTAGCTTCCTCCACAGATCCTCTATATGATTTAGGTCAGAGCTTTGACTGGGTCATGTCCTTGAACCACTACTGCACTACCTTGATGGTATGCTTGGGGTCAGTGTCCTGCTGGGACGTCCAGTCAGGACCAGTCTAGAGTTTCTCAGCACTTTCACGCTGTCATCCAGGACGTTGATATAATTATGTTAAATTCATGATGCCTTGTAACTTCATGAGGTTTCCAGTGCCACTAGCAGAGAAGCATCCTAGCATTATAGGTTATAACCATAGCATTATGTTGCCACCAAAATAACCGAGGTATGAAGGTATCACAGACAACCATCCAGCCAGTATTGCACAAAGGAGTTCTCCATGGATGCAGACACAGGAAGATGGCATGACTCAGGATGAAACATCAGGAGGCTCATCTGGCATTTCCTAGAGCTCTTCTTAACCAAGATCCAAGCTTTTGGTCATCAATCCAGTGATCTGATGAAACAAAGATGGAGTTGTTTGGCCACATGGATGTTGACTGCATCTGAAGGAAGCAAGGAGAAGAACGCAAACTGAACACAGCCCCAACCATCAAGCATGGTGGTGGCAACATAATGCTATGGGGTTGCTTTTCTGCTAGTGGCACCGAGAACCTCATCAAGATACAGGGCATCATGAAAAAGGAGGATTATATCAACATCCTGGATGACAGTGTGAAAGTGCTGAGAAACTCTAGACTGGTCCTGACTGGACGTCCCAGCAGGACACTGACCCCAAGCATACCACCAAGGTAGTGCAGTAGTGGTTCAAGGACATGACCCAGTCAAAGCTCTGACCTAAATCATATAGAGGATCTGTGGAGGGAGCTAAAGACCAGAGTGATGGGTAGGAGACCATCCAACCGGACCCAGCTGGAGGCTTTGGTCCTGGAAGAGTGGACCAAAACCCCACAGGAGACAGAAGAGAACCTGTGGACACTTACAGGAACCATTATCAAGAACAAAGGCTATTCTACTGACTATTAAGAAAAGACTTTGGACTTAATAAACCTAGGGTATGAATAATTTTGAACATGGCGTTTTTTTAGAAATCCTCTAATAAAATACTCCTGAAATAAAGTATTTCTCCAAGTATCATTTGTTCTTATTTCCTCACTTGTGTATCACATATAAGTCACACACAAACTTGACAAAACTCATTCATTTCATCACAAAAACAAAAGGTTACAAAAAATGGCAGGGGTATGAAGAATTTTGAGGACCACTGTATATATATATATATATATATATATATATATATATATATATATATATATATATATATATATATATATATATATATACAGGTAATATAGGATATATCCAGGTGGTGTGGTTGGTGAATACTGCATTGTCCATTAGACTGGGGATGGTGGGTATTCAGTGTGTGTGTGTGTGTGTGTGTGTGTGTGTGTGTGTGTGTGTGGGTGTGTGTGTGTGTGTGTGTGTGTGTGGGGTTAAACTGTGCTTAAATGGTGTATTTCATGTGTGTCTTTGTGGTTCATGTTGGTGTAAGTGTGAGAACACCTGCTGAACATGTTCCCCAGCTTTAGGCAGGACCCCCCCCCCCCCCCCCCCCCCCCCCACAGATAGAGGACATCCTGAACATCAGCAGTGGCATTAAATCCATCTGCGTTCACATGCAGCGGTCCTGCTTAACGTGTCCCTGGGGTCCATGTGTGGAAAATGCCTTCTGGTGTTGGACGTCCATCCTCCGTCTGGGAAAGGAAACAGGCGGTCCACCACTGTTACACAAGCACTTATCTGAGACTGGACTGAAGCACAAACTGGACTGAAGCAGGAGCTGGCCTGAAGCAGAACCTGGACTGAAGCAGGAGCTGGACTGAAGCAGAACCTGGACTGAAGCAGGAGCTGGACTGAAGCAGAACCTGGACTGAAGCAGAACCTGGACTGAAGCAGAACCTGGACTGAAGCAGAACCTGGACTGAAGCAAAAGCTGGCCTGAAGCAGAACCTGGACTGAAGCAGAACCTGGACTGAAGCAAAAGCTGGCCTGAAGCAGAAGCTGTCCTGAAGCAGAACCTGGCCTGAAGCAGAAGCTGTCCTGAAGCAGTGAACAGGCGTGTGTGTCCAGTTGTGCGTCTGTAGGTCGGTCCTCTGTCGTGCTGTGCTTCTTCGGTGCTGGGCTCAGGTGGGTGTATTTTCAGACCAGCGTCTGCATTTGAAAACTGTTGGCCCTGTTCCACTCAGGCTTTGGATTCACAGTGTAAACACACAGCATGTGGACCCAAGTGTACTGCATTCACACAAAACATAGAATTCAGCTCTGTTTTTCCAAATTAATGAGATAATTATCTCGTAAAAACAGAGCCCAATTTTTATTTTTTCAGAAAACAGTATCTTGTTAATTCGGAAAACCAGAGCCAATTTTTTTAAAAAAACTAGTTTTATACTGTTTTATGAAAAAAAAACAAAATATCAGCTCTGTTTTTTATGAGATAATTATCTTGTTAAGTCAGAAAAACAGCTGAATTTAAACTTTTTCAGAAGACAGTGTCTCATTAATTCAGAAAAACAGAGCTGGATTTTTATGTTTTGTGTGAATGCAACACACTTCTGTACATGTGTGAGTTCAGGCAGATTTAACAGTATAGTCCAGTTCAAACACAGGAGCATTCAGACAGACAGGTTAAAAACACACAATTACAATTAAAACAGAATCAATAAAACATAAATATTAATCAGTTAGAACAAAGTCAGAGGTCAGAGGTCAGATAGAAGCCTTTCAGTTGAACAGCTGTTTCCAGGTCTGTGTGATGTCATCAGTATAAACCAGGGATGGGAGGATTCTCTGATACGTATCGATACACCGACGTGTAGGGATCCATTTAACTGATCGATCCGATTCTCTTATGGATTCTCATTGGGTTAGAAAATCAAAGAGTCCAAACAGGTGTGTTTTCTAGTTCCATCTGCACAGAAAATAGAACACATACAGTATGAACCAATAATAAGAACAGATGACACCGGGGGGGTACAGTGCAGTGACGTGCAGTGGGGTTCATGGCTGGGGGGGCACTGACTCTTTCAGATCCAGATCTACACATATATGGTGGTCTGAGAAACTGGAACAGACAGAGTGAGCCAAAGGAACGTCCTGGGTATATGGGCTGTGCAACGTCAGCATAGGTAGACTGGCAGGAAGTCAACAGGAAACCTTCAAAAAGAGCCATTTCAAACTACAAATAACAAAAGTTTATGGTCTGACCTTTATTTGTACATGAAATCCATCCATTCTCGGCTCAGAAATGTAATCCTCCATTTTTGATGAGGTGAATTAAAGTGTATAAAAAAGATCGAAGAAGATTATCAGTGCATGAATCTGTGGACTCACAGGTACCATCTATCATGAGGCAGGGGTACTGTTTTCCTCCCCTAGTGACTGTTTCACTGCGGTTCTAGGATTAATCTGCGAGCCTAAACACATTACAGAAATACATTCCATATGTTATGCAGATTATGGAAGGACAGAGCATAGAATCAGAGTGTTTGAAAGCATTTAACTGTGATCTACAGAGGGACAGCCACACAGTATTTTCACTGGTACCAGCAGAGTTCATGAGGGGAGGAGACAGTTCTGCTGGAGGCACAGCACAGCGCTGCCTCCTCCTGTATCTGAACAGAGCATGTGGAAATTCTGATATTCTAACTGACAAAAAAAAAAAATAATAATAATAATAATATTGGATTCGAACGGAAAATGAGTTTATAGGACATACCAGCTGACAACTATCAACATTTATTATATTTTATAGTCAACTTTTTTTTCTTTTCAAGATTGACAAGGGAGGCTCCGCCTCCCCTGCCTCCTCTGACTGTTGTCACTGGTTCAGTACCAGTGGAACTCCAGACTCTGCACTAATTCCTCTATTTCTTCATTTCCACTACGTGGAACCGGTTCCACTCTGCTGGTCTCCTGTTGTTGTGCTCCTCATTTCCTTTCCTCCACCTTCACAAACTTGTATTTGAGGGGGTACGGCGTTTGCATCCGGCACCAGAACCAGAACTGGACCCAGATGACGGTCTGGTGTTCACTCTGACACTACATTCACAAGCACCGCTGAGAACAGAATCACATACGAGACGTTCCTGTAAATGAACCACATGTGGACCAATGTTGGAACAGATTAGAGGGAGTCCACCTGGAGAAGAACTGGAAGCTCTGACAGAGTTCAGCTGGACCTGGTCTGGTCTGTTTGGACCTGGTCTGTTTGGACCTGGTGTGGTCTGTGTGGACCTGGTGTGGTCTGTGTGGACCTGGTGTGGTCTGTGTGGACCTGGTGGGTCTGTTTGGACCTGGTCTGTTTGGACCTGGTGGGTCTGTTTGGACCTGGTGTGGTCTGTTTGGACCTGGTCTGTTTGGACCTGGTGTGGTCTGTGTAGACCTGGTGTGGTCTGTTTAGACCTGGTGTGGTCTGTTTGGACCTGGTGTGTTCTGTTTGGACCTGGTGGGTCTGTTTGGACCTGGTCTGTTTGGACCTGGTGGGTCTGTGTGGACCTGGTGTGGTCTGTTTGGACCTGGTGTGGTCTGTTTGGACCTGGTGGGTCTGTGTGGACCTGGTGTGGTCTGTTTGGACCTGGTGGGTCTGTGTGGACCTGGTGTGGTCTGTGTGGACCTGGTGTGTTCTGTTTGGACCTGGTGGGTCTGTTTGGACCTGGTCTGTTTAGACCTGGTGTGGTCTGTTTGGACCTGGTGTGTTCTGTTTGGACCTGGTGGGTCTGTTTGGACCTGGTCTGTTTGGACCTGGTGGGTCTGTGTGGACCTGGTGTGGTCTGTTTGGACCTGGTGTGGTCTGTTTGGACCTGGTGGGTCTGTGTGGACCTGGTGTGGTCTGTTTGGACCTGGTGGGTCTGTGTGGACCTGGTGTGGTCTGTGTGGACCTGGTGTGTTCTGTTTGGACCTGGTGTGGTCTGTTTGGACCTGGTGGGTCTGTTTGGACCTGGTCTGTTTGGACCTGGTGGGTCTGTGTGGACCTGGTGTGGTCTGTTTGGACCTGGTGTGGTCTGTTTGGACCTGGTGGGTCTGTGTGGACCTGGTGTGGTCTGTGTGGACCTGGTGTGGTCTGTGTGGACCTGGTGGGTCTGTGTGGACCTGGTGTGGTCTGTGTGGACCTGGTGGGTCTGTGTGGACCTGGTGTGGTCTGTTTGGACCTGGTCTGTTTGGACCTGGTGTGGTCTGTGTGGACCTGGTGTGGTCTGTTTGGACCTGGTGTGGTCTGTGTGGACCTGGTGGGTCTGTGTGGACCTGGTGTGGTCTGTTTGGACCTGGTCTGTTTGGACCTGGTGTGGTCTGTGTGGACCTGGTCTGTTTGGACCTGGTCTGTTTGGACCTGGTGTGTTCTGTTTGGACCTGGTGGGTCTGTTTGGACCTGGTCTGTTTGGACCTGGTGGGTCTGTTTGGACCTGGTGTGGTCTGTGTGGACCTGGTGGGTCTGTGTGGACCTGGTGTGGTCTGTTTGGACCTGGTCTGTTTGGACCTGGTGGGTCTGTTTGGACCTGGTGGGTCTGTGTGGACCTGGTGGGTCTGTTTGGACCTGGTGTGGTCTGTTTGGACCTGGTCTGTTTGGACCTGGTGGATCTGTTTGGACCTGGTGGGTCTGTTTGGACCTGGTGTGGTCTGTTTGGACCTGGTCTGTTTGGACCTGGTGGGTCTGTTTGGACCTGGTGTGGTCTGTGTGGACCTGGTGTGGTCTGTTTGGACCTGGTGGGTCTGTGTGGACCTGGTGTGGTCTGTTTGAACCTGGTCTGTTTGGACCTGGTGGGTCTGTTTGGACCTGGTGTGGTCTGTTTGGACCTGGTCTGTTTGGACCTGGTGGGTCTGTTTGGACCTGGTGTGGTCTGTGTGGACCTGGTGTGGTCTGTTTGGACCTGGTCTGTTTGGACCTGGTGGGTCTGTTTGGACCTGGTGTGGTCTGTGTGGACCTGGTGTGGTCTGTTTGGACCTGGTGTGGTCTGTTTGGACCTGGTCTGTTTGGACCTGGTGGGTCTGTTTGGACCTGGTGTGGTCTGTTTGGACCTGGTGGGTCTGTGTGGACCTGGTGGGTCTGTGTGGACCTGGTGTGGTCTGTTTGGACCTGGTGTGGTCTGTGTGGACCTGGTGGGTCTGTTTGGACCTGGTGTGGTCTGTTTGGACCTGGTGGGTCTGTGTGGACCTGGTGTGGTCTGTTTGGACCTGGTCTGTTTGGACCTGGTGGGTCTGTGTGGACCTGGTGGGTCTGTGTGGACCTGGTGGGTCTGTGTGGACCTGGTGTGGTCTGTTTGGACCTGGTCTGTTTGGACCTGGTGGGTCTGTGTGGACCTGGTGTGGTCTGTTTGGACCTGGTCTGTTTGGACCTGGTGGGTCTGTGTGGACCTGGTGTGGTCTGTTTGGACCTGGTCTGTTTGGACCTGGTGGGTCTGTTTGGACCTGGTGTGGTCTGTTTGGACCTGGTCTGTTTGGACCTGGTGGGTCTGTTTGGACCTGGTGTGGTCTGTTTGGACCTGGTCTGTTTAGACCTGGTGTGGTCTGTTTGGACCTGGTGGGTCTGTTTGGACCTGGTGGGTCTGTGTGGACCTGGTGGGTCTGTGTGGACCTGGTGGGTCTGTGTGGACCTGGTGTGGTCTGTATAGTCCGTTTCTTCCTCCACACCATGTTGTCTTGGTTCTGACCAAATCGATGCAGTGTGTGTGACGTCATTGCACAACAAAGGCAGAACCCATAAACAGAACCCATAAACAGAACCCATAAACAGAACCCATAAACAGAATCGTTAAGCGGGCAAACGATTCCAAGGAATCGAGCTACTGGGATCCGGTTCTCAAAAAGAACTGGTTCTCGATTCCCATCCCTACCGACGTGTGTGTGTGCGATCTTAGCGCAGCGTTACAGAAGCTGACAGTGAAAGAAAAGTTTGAATGACATCATGATGCACAGCTCACTGAACGTCCGTGTCCATGAAACTGGATCCATTCAACAGAACACACTGTCCTGTCGTCACAAAGGCTCTGATTATCTGAACAACTGTTCCTGTCCTTCACACACATGAACCTGAGCAGAACATGCACACCTGAACACTGGGCATGACAGCAGGAGCTCCGCCCATGGACTGAGCATGTGCAGAAGAATACTGGACTGAGCATGTGCAGAAGAATACTGGACTGAGCATGTGCAGAAGAATACTGGACTGAGCATGTGCAGAAGAATACTGGACTGAGCATGTGCAGAAGAATACTGGACTGAGCATGTGCAGAAGAATACTGGACTGAGCATGTGCAGAAGAATCCTGTCCTGTGTGTATGTGAATGTGACGGACACAGGAGGAGAACACGTGGATTATGAACGAGTACTTTTACTAGATCAACTGAATACTGCAGTACACACCACAGATACTGCAGTACACACCACAGATACTGCAGTACACACCACAGATACTACAGTACACACCACATATACTACAGTACACACCACAGGTACTGCAGTACACACCACAGATACTACAGTACAGACCACAGATACTACAGTACACACCACAGATACTGCAGTACACAGCACAGATACTGCAGTACACACCACAGATACTACAGTACACACCACAGGTACTGCAGTACACACCACAGATACTACAGTACACACCACAGGTACTGCAGTACACACCACAGATACTACAGTACAGACCACAGATACTACAGTACACACCACAGGTACTGCAGTACACACCACAGATACTACAGTACACACCACAGATACTACAGTACACACCACAGATACTACAGTACACACCACAGGTACTGCAGTACACACCACAGATACTACAGTACAGACCACAGATACTACAGTACACACCACAGATACTGCAGTACACACCACAGATACTGCAGTACACACCACAGATACTACAGTACACACCACAGGTACTGCAGTACACACCACAGATACTGCAGTACACACCACAGATACTACAGTACACACCACAGATACTACAGTACACACCACAGGTACTGCAGTACACACCACAGATACTACAGTACAGACCACAGATACTACAGTACACACCACAGATACTGCAGTACACAGCACAGATACTGCAGTACACACCACAGATACTACAGTACACACCACAGGTACTGCAGTACACACCACAGATACTACAGTACACACCACAGGTACTGCAGTACACACCACAGATACTACAGTACAGACCACAGATACTACAGTACACACCACAGGTACTGCAGTACACACCACAGATACTACAGTACACACCACAGACACTGCAGTACACACCACAGATAGTGCAGTACACACCACAGATACTACAGTACACACCACAGATACTACAGTACACACCACAGGTACTGCAGTACACACCACAGATACAACAGTACAGACCACAGATACTACAGTACACACCACAGATACTGCAGTACACACCACAGATACTGCAGTACACGGCACAGATACTACAGTACACACCACAGATACTACAGTACACACCACAGGTACTGCAGTACACACCACAGATACTACAGTACACACCACAGGTACTGCAGTACACACCACAGATACTACAGTACACACCACAGGTACTGCAGTACACACCACAGATACTACAGTACAGACCACAGATACTACAGTACACACCACAGGTACTGCAGTACACACCACAGATACTACAGTACACACCACAGGTACTGCAGTACACACCACAGATACTACAGTACAGACCACAGATACTACAGTACACACCACAGGTACTGCAGTACACACCACAGATACTACAGTACAGACCACAGATACTACAGTACACACCACAGATACTACAGTACACACCACAGGTACTGCAGTACACACCACAGATACTACAGTACACACCACAGGTACTGCAGTACACACCACAGATACTACAGTACAGACCACAGATACTACAGTACACACCACAGGTACTGCAGTACAGACCACAGATACTACAGTACACACCACAGATACTGCAGTACACACCACAGATACTACAGTACAGACCACAGATACTGCAGTACACACCACAGATACTGCAGTACACACCACAGGTACTGCAGTACACACCACAGATACTACAGTACACACCACAGATACTACAGTACACACCACAGGTACTGCAGTACAGACCACAGATACTACAGTACACACCACAGATACTGCAGTACACACCACAGATACTACAGTACAGACCACAGATACTGCAGTACACACCACAGATACTGCAGTACACACCACAGGTACTGCAGTACAGACCACAGATACTACAGTACACACCACAGATACTGCAGTACACACCACAGATACTACAGTACAGACCACAGACACTGCAGTACACACCACAGATAGTGCAGTACACACCACAGATACTACAGTACACACCACAGATACTACAGTACACACCACAGGTACTGCAGTACACACCACAGATACTACAGTACAGACCACAGATACTACAGTACACACCACAGGTACTGCAGTACAGACCACAGATACTACAGTACAGACCACAGATACTGCAGTACACACCACAGATACTTCCTTAAACAGTCCCATACACATCTAACAGTACATCCCATAATACCTTGCACAGGTGTCTCTTCCAGTGACAGAACCTTTTTGTGTTTGACCTTCAGTATAAATACATTTCATTACAAATGGATTCAGGAGGAAGAAGTTGAGTCAGAAACAGAAACGACTAGAAACAGTCTGAACTGTTTCACTGACTGAATGTGAGGCACGTGTTCTGAAACGGAACTACAGACACTTTGAAAAAGTCATGGTTTGATTTGATAAAGAAATAATCAGCTCTTTGAATTGCACTGCGTTTGTTTTTTACCAGATTGAATGTGTTGAACCAGAATGTGTTTAATGGCTCTGTGTCACAGTTTGGGTGGGAATCGTACTTATCCCATCAGTAGATGCCACACATGGATCTGTTCCATCCTGGATCACAGAGGCTGTATCGTATCAGCCTTTCAGCTAAGGTTCCCAGCCCTAGAACACACATGTGTTCTATTTCCCACGTCCACCACCTTCTAAACAAACACACGTTCTATGGGTTCAGATCGAAATGGATCCTTTCAGTCCATTCCCTGTTTTCATCTGATTTCATCTGATTTCATCTGATTTCATCTGATTTCATCTGTTTTCATCTGTTTTCTTCTGATTTTATGTTTTCATCTGATTTCATCTGTTTTCATCTGATTTCATCTGTTTTCATCTGATTTCATCTGATTTCATCTGTTTTCATCTGATTTTATCTGATTTCATCTGATTTCATCTGATTTCATCTGTTTTCATCTGTTTTCATCTGATTTAATCTGTTTTCATCTGATTTAATCTGATTTCATCTGTTTTCATCTGATTTCATGTTTTCATCTGATTTCATCTGTTTTCATCTGATTTCATCTGATTTCATCTGTTTTCATCTGATTTCATCTGTTTTCATCTGTTTTCATCTGATTTTATCTGATTTCATCTGTTTTCATCTGATTTCATCTGTTTTCATCTGTTTTCATCTGATTTCATCTGATTTCATCTGTTTTCAGACCGTTCATCTGTTTTCATCTGTTTTCATCTGATTTTATCTGATTTCATCTGTTTTTCATCTGATTTCATCTGATTTCATCTGTTTTCATCTGATTTCATCTGTTTTCATCTGATTTTATCTGATTTCATCTGTTTTCATCTGATTTCATCTGATTTCATCTGTTTTCATCTGATTTTATCTTATTTCATCTGTTTTCATCTGTTTTCATCTGATTTAATCTGTTTTCATCTGATTTCATCTGTTTTCATCTGTTTTCATTTGATTTTATCTGATTTCATCTGATTTCATCTGTTTTCATCTGTTTTCATCTGATTTCATCTGATTTCATCTGATTTTATCTGATTTTATCTGATTTCATCTGTTTTCATCTGTTTTCATCTGATTTCATCTGATTTTATCTGTTTCATCTGTTTTCATCTGATTTTATCTGATTTCATCTGTTTTCATCTGATTTCATCTGATTTTATCTGATTTCATCTGTTTTCATCTGTTTTCAGACTGTTCATCTGATTTCATCTGTTTTCATCTGTTTTCATCTGTTTTCATCTGATTTTATCTGATTTCATCTGTTTTCATCTGTTTTCATCTGATTTTATCTGATTTCATCTGTTTTCATCTGTTTTCATCTGTTTTCATCTGTTTTCATCTGATTTTATCTGATTTCATCTGTTTTCATCTGTTTTCATCTGTTTTCAGTGCGTTCATCTGTTTTCATCTGTTTTCAGACTGTTCATCTGATTTCATCTGTTTTCATCTGTTTTCATCTGATTTTATCTGATTTCATCTGTTTTCATCTGTTTTCATCTGTTTTCATCTGATTTTATCTGATTTCATCTGTTTCCATCTGTTTTCATCTGATTTCATCTGATTTTATCTGTTTTCATCTGTTTTCATCTGTTTTCATCTGATTTTATCTGAGTTCATCTGTTTTCAGACCGTTCATCTGTTTTCATCTGATTTTATCTGATTTTATCTGATTTCATCTGTTTTCATCTGTTTTCATCTGACTTCATCTGTTTTCATCTGATTTCATCTGTTTTCATCTGATTTCATCTGTTTTCATCTGATTTCATCTGATTTTATCTGATTTCATCTGTTTTCATCTGATTTTATCTGATTTCATCTGTTTTCATCTGATTTCATCTGATTTAATCTGTTTTCATCTGATTTTATCTGATTTCATCTGTTTTCATCTGTTTTCATCTGATTTTATCTGATTTCATCTGTTTTCATCTGATTTCATCTGTTTTCATCTGATTTCATCTGTTTCATCTGTTTTCATCTGATTTTATCTGATTTCATCTGATTTCATCTGTTTTCATCTGTTTTCATCTGATTTCATCTGTTTTCATCTGTTTTCATCTGATTTCATCTGTTTTCAGACCGTTTATCTGTTTTCATCTGTTTTCATCTGATTTTATCTGATTTCATCTGTTTTCATCTGATTTCATCTGTTTTCATCTGTTTTCAGACTGTTCATCTGATTTCATCTGTTTTCATCTGATTTCATCTGTTTTCATCTGATTTTATCTGATTTCATCTGTTTTCATCTGATTTCATCTGATTTTATCTGATTTCATCTGTTTTCATCTGATTTCATCTGTTTTCAGACCGTTCATCTGTTTTCATCTGTTTTCATCTGATTTTATCTGATTTCATCTGTTTTCATCTGATTTCATCTGATTTTATCTGATTTCATCTGATTTTATCTGATTTCATCTGTTTTCATCTGTTTTCATCTGATTTTATCTGATTTCATCTGTTTTCATCTGTTTTCAGACTGTTCATCTGATTTCATCTGTTTTCATCTGTTTTTATCTGTTTTCATCTGATTTTATCTGATTTCATCTGATTTCATCGGTTTTCATCTGATTTCATCTGTTTTCATCTGTTTTCATCTGATTTTATCTGATTTCATCTGATTTCATCGGTTTTCATCTGATTTCATCTGTTTTCATCTGTTTTCATCTGATTTCATCTGATTTCATCTGTTTTCATATGTTTTCATCTGATTTTATCTGTTTTCATCTGTTTTCATCTGATTTCATCTGTTTTCATCTGATTTCATCTGATTTTATCTGATTTCATCTTTTTTCATCTGATTTCATCTGATTTCATCTGTTTTCATCTGTTTTCATTTGTTTTCATCTGATTTTATCTGATTTTATCTGATTTTATCTGTTTTCATCTGTTTTCATCTGATTTCATCTGTTTTCATCTGATTTCATCTGATTTTATCTGATTTCATCTGTTTTCATCTGATTTCATCTGTTTTCAGACCGTTCATCTGTTTTCATCTGATTTCATCGGTTTTCATCTGATTTCATCTGTTTTCATCTGATTTTATCTGATTTCATCTGTTTTAATCGGTTTTCAGAGCGTTCATCTGTTTTCATCTGATTTTATCTGATTTTATCTGATTTCATCTGTTTTCATCTGATTTCATCTGTTTTCATCTGATTTTATCTGATTTCATCTGATTTTATCTGATTTCATCTGTTTTCATCTGATTTCATCTGTTTTCATCTGATTTCATCTGATTTCATCTGATTTTATCTGATTTCATCTGTTTTCATCTGATTTCATCTGATTTCATCTGTTTTCATCTGATTTCATCTGTTTTCATCTGATTTCATCTGATTTTATCTGATTTCATCTGTTTTCATCTGATTTTATCTGATTTCATCTGTTTTCATCTGATTTCATCTGATTTCATCTGTTTTCATCTGATTTTATCTGATTTCACCTGTTTTCATCTGTTTTCATCTGATTTTATCTGATTTCATCTGTTTTCATCTGATTTCATCTGTTTTCATCTGATTTCATCTGTTTTCATCTGTTTTCATCTGATTTTATCTGTTTTCATCTGATTTCATCTGATTTTATCTGATTTCATCTGTTTTCATCTGATTTCATCTGTTTTCAGACCGTTCATCTGTTTTCATCTGTTTTCATCTGATTTTATCTGATTTCATCTGTTTTCATCTGATTTCATCTGATTTTATCTGATTTCATCTGATTTTATCTGATTTCATCTGTTTTCATCTGTTTTCAGACTGTTCATCTGATTTCATCTGTTTTCATCTGTTTTCATCTGATTTTATCTGATTTCATCTGTTTTCATCTGTTTTCAGACTGTTCATCTGATTTCATCTGTTTTCATCTGATTTTATCTGATTTCATCTGATTTCATCGGTTTTCATCTGATTTCATCTGTTTTCATCTGTTTTCATCTGATTTCATCTGATTTCATCTGTTTTCATATGTTTTCATCTGATTTTATCTGTTTTCATCTGTTTTCATCTGATTTCATCTGTTTTCATCTGATTTCATCTGATTTTATCTGATTTCATCTTTTTTCATCTGATTTCATCTGATTTCATCTGTTTTCATCTGTTTTCATTTGTTTTCATCTGATTTTATCTGATTTTATCTGATTTTATCTGTTTTCATCTGTTTTCATCTGATTTCATCTGTTTTCATCTGATTTCATCTGTTTTCATCTGATTTCATCTGTTTTCATCTGATTTCATCGGTTTTCATCTGATTTCATCTGTTTTCATCTGATTTTATCTGATTTCATCTGTTTTAATCGGTTTTCAGAGCGTTCATCTGTTTTCATCTGATTTTATCTGATTTTATCTGATTTCATCTGTTTTCATCTGATTTCATCTGTTTTCATCTGATTTCATCTGATTTTATCTGATTTCATCTGTTTTCATCTGATTTCATCTGTTTTCATCTGATTTCATCTGATTTTATCTGATTTCATCTGTTTTCATCTGATTTCATCTGATTTTATCTGATTTCATCTGTTTTCATCTGATTTTATCTGATTTCATCTGTTTTCATCTGATTTCATCTGTTTTCATCTGTTTTCATCTGATTTCATCTGTTTTCAGACCGTTCATCTGTTTTCATCTTTTTTCATCTGTTTTCATCTGATTTTATCTGATTTCATCTGTTTTCATCTGATTTCATCTGATTTTATCTGATTTCATCTGTTTTCATCTGATTTCATCTGATTTTATCTGATTTTATCTGTTTTCATCTGATTTTATCTGATTTCATCTGTTTTCATCTGATTTAATCTGATTTTATCTCATTTTATCTGATTTCATCTGTTTTCATCTGATTTCATCTGATTTTATCTGATTTCATCTGTTTTCATCTGATTTCATCTGATTTTATCTGATTTCATCTGTTTTCATCTGATTTTATCCGATTTCATCTGTTTTCATCTGATTTCATCTGATTTTATCTGATTTTATCTGATTTCATCTGTTTTCATCTGATTTCATCTGATTTTATCTGATTTCATCTGTTTTCATCTGATTTCATCTGTTTTCATCTGATTTCATCTGATTTTATCTGATTTTATCTGTTTTCATCTGATTTCATCTGTTTTCATCTGATTTCATCTGATTTTATCTGATTTAATCTGTTTTCATCTGTTTTCAGTGCGTTCATCTGTTTTCATCTGTTTTCATGTTTCATCTGATTTCATCTGTTTTCATCTGTTTTCATCTGATTTTATCTGATTTTATCTGATTTAATCTGTTTTCATCTGATTTCTTCTGATTTTATCTGATTTCATCTTTTTTCATCTGATTTCATCTGATTTTATCTGATTTTATCTGATTTCATCTGTTTTCATCTGATTTCATCTGATTTCATCTGATTTTATCTGATTTCATCTGTTTTCATCTGTTTTCATCTGTTTTCATCTGATTTTATCTGATTTTATCTGATTTTATCTGATTTCATCTGTTTTCATCTGATTTCATCTGATTTTATCTGATTTTATCTGATTTCATCTGTTTTCATCTGATTTTATCTGATTTCATCTGTTTTCATCTGATTTTATCTGATTTCATCTGTTTTCAGTGCGTTCATCTGTTTTCATCTGTTTTCATCTGTTTTCAGTGCGTTCATCTGTTTTCATCTGTTTTCATCTGTTTTCAGTGCGTTCATCTGTTTTCATCTGTTTTCAGTGCGTTCATCTGTTTTCATCTGTTTTCATGTTTTCATCTGTTTTCATCTGTTTTCATCTGTTTTCAGTGCGTTCATCTGTTTTCATCTGTTTTCATCTGTTTTCATCTGTTTTCAGTGCGTTCATCTGTTTTCATCTGTTTTCATCTGTTTTCATCTGTTTTCATCTCATTTCATCTGTTTTCATCTGTTTTCATCTGTTTTCATCTGTTTTCATCTGTTTTCATGTTTTCATCTGTTTTCATCTGTTTTCAGTGCGTTCATCTGTTTTCATCTGTTTTCATCTGTTTTCATCTGTTTTCAGTGCGTTCATCTGTTTTCATCTGTTTTCATCTGTTTTCATCTGATTTCATCTGTTTTCATCTGTTTTCAGTGCGTTCATCTGTTTTCATCTGTTTGCGTTCATCTGTTTTCATCTGTTTTCATCTGTTTTCATCTGTTTTCAGTGCGTTCATCTGTTTTCATCTGTTTTCATCTGTTTTCATCTGTTTTCATCTGTTTTCAGTGCGTTCATCTGTTTTCATCTGTTTTCAGTGCGTTCATCTGTTTTCATCTGTTTTCAGTGCGTTCATCTGTTTTCATCTGTTTTCATCTGTTTTCATGTTTTCATCTGTTTTCATGTTTTCATCTGTTTTCATCTGTTTTCATCTGTTTTCAGTGCGTTCATCTGTTTTCATCTGTTTTCATCTGTTTTCATCTGTTTTCAGTGCGTTCATCTGTTTTCATCTGTTTTCATCTGTTTTCATCTGTTTTCATCTGTTTTCAGTGCGTTCATCTGTTTTCATCTGTTTTCATCTGTTTTCATCTGATTTCATCTGTTTTCATCTGTTTTCATGTTTTCATCTGTTTTCATCTGTTTTCATCTGTTTTCATCTGTTTTCATCTGTTTTCAGTGCGTTCATCTGTTTTCATCTGTTTTCATCTGTTTTCATCTGATTTCATCTGATTTCATCTGTTTTCATGTTTTCATCTGTTTTCATCTGTTTTCATCTGTTTTCATCTGTTTTCAGTGCGTTCATCTGTTTTCATCTGTTTTCATCTGTTTTCATCTGTTTTCATCTGTTTTCATCTGTTTTCAGTGCGTTCATCTGTTTTCATCTGTTTTCATCTGTTTTCATCTGTTTTCATCTGTTTTCATGTTTTCATCTGATTTCATCTGTTTTCATCTGTTTTCATGTTTTCATCTGTTTTCATCTGTTTTCAGTGCGTTCATCTGTTTTCATCTGTTTTCATCTGTTTTCATCTGTTTTCATCTGTTTTCATGTTTTCATCTGTTTTCATCTGTTTTCATCTGTTTTCAGTGCGTTCATCTGTTTTCATCTGTTTTCAGTGCGTTCATCTGTTTTCATCTGTTTTCAGTGCGTTCATCTGTTTTCATCTGTTTTCATCTGTTTTCATGTTTTCATCTGTTTTCATCTGTTTTCATCTGTTTTCAGTGCGTTCATCTGTTTTCATCTGTTTTCATCTGTTTTCATCTGTTTTCAGTGCGTTCATCTGTTTTCATCTGTTTTCATCTGTTTTCATCTGTTTTCATGTTTTCATCTGTTTTCAGTGCGTTCATCTGTTTTCATCTGTTTTCATCTGTTTTCATCTGATTTCATCTGTTTTCATCTGTTTTCATGTTTTCATCTGTTTTCATCTGTTTTCATCTGTTTTCAGTGCGTTCATCTGTTTTCATCTGTTTTCATCTGTTTTCATCTGTTTTCATCTGTTTTCATCTGTTTTCAGTGCGTTCATCTGTTTTCATCTGTTTTCAGTGCGTTCATCTGTTTTCATCTGTTTTCAGTGCGTTCATCTGTTTTCATCTGTTTTCAGTGCGTTCATCTGTTTTCATCTGTTTTCATGTTTTCATCTGTTTTCAGTGCGTTCATCTGTTTTCATCTGTTTTCATCTGTTTTCATCTGTTTTCATCTGTTTTCATGTTTTCATCTGATTTCATCTTTTTTTCATCTGTTTTCATCTGTTTTCATCTGTTTTCATCTGTTTTCATGTTTTCATCTGTTTTCATCTGTTTTCAGTGCGTTCATCTGTTTTCATCTGTTTTCATCTGTTTTCATCTGTTTTCAGTGCGTTCATCTGTTTTCATCTGTTTTCATCTGTTTTCAGTGCGTTCATCTGTTTTCATCTGTTTTCATCTGTTTTCATCTGTTTTCATCTGTTTTCATCTGTTTTCATCTGTTTTCAGTGCGTTCATCTGTTTTCATCTGTTTTCATCTGTTTTCATCTGTTTTCAGTGCGTTCATCTGTTTTCATCTGTTTTCATCTGTTTTCATCTGTTTTCAGTGCGTTCATCTGTTTTCATCTGTTTTCATGTTTTCATCTGTTTTCATCTGTTTTCATCTGTTTTCATGTTTTCATCTGTTTTCAGTGCGTTCATCTGTTTTCATCTGTTTTCATCTGTTTTCATCTGTTTTCATCTGTTTTCATGTTTTCATCTGATTTCATCTTTTTTTCATCTGTTTTCATGTTTTCATCTGTTTTCATCTGTTTTCAGTGCGTTCATCTGTTTTCATCTGTTTTCATCTGTTTTCATCTGTTTTCAGTGCGTTCATCTGTTTTCATCTGTTTTCATGTTTTCATCTGTTTTCATCTGTTTTCATCTGTTTTCATCTGTTTTCAGTGCGTTCATCTGTTTTCATCTGTTTTCATCTGTTTTCATCTGATTTCATCTGTTTTCATCTGTTTTCATGTTTTCATCTGTTTTCATCTGTTTTCATCTGATTTCATCTGTTTTCATCTGTTTTCATGTTTTCATCTGTTTTCATCTGTTTTCAGTGCGTTCATCTGTTTTCATCTGTTTTCATCTGTTTTCAGTGCGTTCATCTGTTTTCATCTGTTTTCAGTGCGTTCATCTGTTTTCATCTGTTTTCAGTGCGTTCATCTGTTTTCATCTGTTTTCATCTGTTTTCATGTTTTCATCTGTTTTCATCTGTTTTCAGTGCGTTCATCTGTTTTCATCTGTTTTCAGTGCGTTCATCTGTTTTCATCTGTTTTCATGTTTTCATCTGTTTTCAGTGCGTTCATCTGTTTTCATCTGTTTTCATCTGTTTTCATCTGTTTTCATCTGTTTTCATGTTTTCATCTGATTTCATCTTTTTTTCATCTGTTTTCATGTTTTCATCTGTTTTCATCTGTTTTCAGTGCGTTCATCTGTTTCATCTGTTTTCATCTGTTTTCATCTGTTTTCAGTGCGTTCATCTGTTTTCATCTGTTTTCATGTTTTCATCTGTTTTCATCTGTTTTCATCTGTTTTCATCTGTTTTCAGTGCGTTCATCTGTTTTCATCTGTTTTCATCTGTTTTCATCTGATTTCATCTGTTTTCATCTGTTTTCATGTTTTCATCTGTTTTCATCTGTTTTCATCTGTTTTCATCTGTTTTCAGTGCGTTCATCTGTTTTCATCTGTTTTCAGTGCGTTCATCTGTTTTCATCTGTTTTCATCTGTTTTCATCTGATTTCATCTGTTTTCATCTGTTTTCATCTGTTTTCATCTGTTTTCATGTTTTCATCTGTTTTCATCTGTTTTCATGTTTTCATCTGTTTTCAGTGCGTTCATCTGTTTTCATCTGTTTTCATCTGTTTTCATCTGATTTCATCTGTTTTCATCTGTTTTCATCTGTTTTCATCTGTTTTCATGTTTTCATCTGTTTTCATCTGTTTTCATCTGATTTCATCTGTTTTCATCTGTTTTCATGTTTTCATCTGTTTTCATCTGTTTTCATCTGATTTCATCTGTTTTCATCTGTTTTCATGTTTTCATCTGTTTTCATCTGTTTTCAGTGCGTTCATCTGTTTTCATCTGTTTTCAGTGCGTTCATCTGTTTTCATCTGTTTTCATCTGTTTTCATCTGTTTTCATCTGTTTTCATGTTTTCATCTGTTTTCATCTGTTTTCATCTGTTTTCATCTGTTTTCATGTTTTCATCTGTTTTCATCTGTTTTCATCTGTTTTCATCTGTTTTCATCTGTTTTCATGTTTTCATCTGTTTTCATCTGTTTTCATCTGTTTTCAGTGCGTTCATCTGTTTTCATCTGTTTTCATCTGTTTTCATCTGTTTTCAGTGCGTTCATCTGTTTTCATCTGTTTTCAGTGCGTTCATCTTTTTTCATCTGTTTTCAGTGCGTTCATCTGTTTTCATCTGTTTTCATCTGTTTTCAGTGCGTTCATCTGTTTTCATCTGTTTTCATCTGTTTTCATCTGTTTTCAGTGCGTTCATCTGTTTTCATCTGTTTTCATCTGTTTTCATCTGTTTTCAGTGCGTTCATCTGTTTTCATCTGTTTTCAGTGCGTTCATCTTTTTTCATCTGTTTCAGTGCGTTCATCTGTTTTCATCTGTTTTCATCTGTTTTCAGTGCGTTCATCTGTTTTCATCTGTTTTCATCTGTTTTCAGTGCGTTCATCTTTTTTCATCTTTTTTCAGTGCGTTCATCTGTTTTCATCTGTTTTCATCTGTTTTCAGTGCGTTCATCTGTTTTCATCTGTTTTCAGTGCGTTCATCTTTTTTCATCTGTTTTCAGTGCGTTCATCTGTTTTCATCTGTTTTCATCTGTTTTCAGTGCGTTCATCTGTTTTCATCTGTTTTCAGTGCGTTCCTTCCATGAGATGAATGCATTCATCTGGGGAATGTCCACACAGCAGATGGTCATTGGGTTGGTTTCATATAGAACTGATTGTTTTTGTTTTTTTTTCTTGTCTAAATGTGCGTCTGGATGTGAGTTGAACCTATTAACCCTTTCATGCATGACGTCCATATTTGTGGACACATAGTTTAAGTTCACTTTCCAAAGAGTTAGAAGGCACTATTCTCCAAACCACAGCCTCTGTAGACCCTCAGTTCTCCAGTGAAAACAGGATGGTCTTAGTCTTAGAACTTGGACTGCTCTGTGATCTGACAGTTGACCTCCGCAGAGCCAGCAGTGGGTTCACTGTCCAAGTATGTGGACACTGATTTATACATGAAGAGAAGTACATTAGTTCTGGGCAGCAATTCAAATTTTTAATCGCAACTAATTGTGTGGATTTCTGTAATTGATCATGATTAATCACATAGTTATATGGGGGGGGGACGTTGCCGTCATCAACAGTGTGTATTTCCTTTCAGTGATATTTCAGACTGCAGTACTCCGCTGATAAAAATAATTGCACATGTCAGTGCTTCCAAACACCTGTGTCCTTCTCCCCCCCACCATCTGAAGACATTTAAATGAAAATGTCCATGGAACAGACCGCTACTGTTACACATGTTTATGTCCACACAGGTTTATTTACACTTGTGAGTGATTGACAGGAGTCTTAGTCCCACTAATCAGTACTAATACTAATAAGAACAATAATATGTCATGTTCAGTTGTTCACAGTAAACAAAGGGGGCCCTCTAGTGGTGGGAATAAGTGTCACTAACGTATGTTTTGTCCTTGCGGTGTTCCCGTAGTCAGTTCAGACATAAGAAGGAACTAACAGACACGTTTCTGTCACTCTGTTTGTATGGCCCCAAAAACGTTTGTCTGTGAGTATTTTCTGTTCAGTTGTTGTCAGAATGAATAGTATCAAATATCTCTGATGTGAACCTTTGTTACTGGATAAAAAGATGTTGTAAATCTTAAGTTAATCTGTAAATGCTAATAGTTAGTGTGTCTATGGATTTTCCCATTCAAGTTAGCATCAAGCTAGCGGTCTTTTTCCCATTCATTTAAATGTATAATGCCATGTAAATGTACTAAGGCAGTGAACAGAACTCAGACATATTTTGTTTGTATGTGTCAGTTTTACAGTGAGTCTACAGGAACAGATCTGGACAGAAGTTTTGGGCGTCCGTCTTTTCTTGTTAAACCTGTTGTCTATCTGCAGCTAATCGCTACAAGCACACAAGCAGAAGAATAGGAGTTAGAATAAAACGGCATTAACGGGAGAGAAAATAAAATTGTCGGCGTTATTTAATGAATGCGTTAACGCAGTAATAATGCGTTAACTTGCCCAGGCCTAAAATAAATAAATACATAAAAAACTGTCCACCGCAAAGGACAATTCACAAAAAAAAAAAAAAAAATCAAAATGCATTCCACCTTTAGCCTAATTTTGAGTAATAAAATCAATCTAAAAAAAATAAAAAATCTAGATACTTATTTTCATAATTCATGCATGAAAGGGTTAAATACACATGAGTTGAACTAAAGTGGGTGTACAGTATGTACATGTACTTCCTGTTGAACAGAACTGGTCCATTCTGTCCCAGTACCACCTGTTCCAGTTTAAACACTGGTCTGGACATACGGTCGTGTGTGTGTGTGTGTGTGTGTGGGGGGGGGGTTAAGACAAGGTTCCAATAGTTCTGGATTTTTTATTCTACTTTAGTTTTATTTAGTTTGGACTTTTTTTTCTCTAATTCAGTTTGTTTTAATTTATTTTTAGAGCAGGTTTGATAGTTTTTATGTTAGTTCAGTTGTAGTTTAGTTGTAGTTCAGTTGTAGTTTAGTTTAGTTCAGTTGTAGTTTAGTTGTAGTTTAGTTTAGTTCAGTTGTAGTTCAGTTGTAGTTTAGTTTAGTTCAGTTGTAGTTCAGTTGTAGTTTAGTTTAGTTCAGTTGTAGTTCAGTTGTAGTTCAGTTGTAGTTTAGTTGTAATTCAGTTGTAGTTCAGTTGTAGTTTAGTTGTAGTTCAGTTGTAGTTCAGTTGTAGTTTAGTTGTAGTTCAGTTGTAGTTCAGTTGTAGTTTAGTTTAGTTCAGTTGTAGTTCAGTTGTAGTTTAGTTGTAGTTCAGTTGTAGTTTAGTTGTAGTTTAGTTTAGTTCAGTTGTAGTTCAGTTGTAGTTTAGTTTAGTTCAGTTGTAGTTCAGTTGTAGTTTAGTTTAGTTCAGTTGTAGTTCAGTTGTAGTTCAGTTGTAGTTTAGTTTAGTTCAGTTGTAGTTTAGTTGTAGTTCAGTTGTAGTTTAGTTTAGTTCAGTTGTAGTTCAGTTGTAGTTTAGTTTAGTACAGTTGTAGTTTAGTTGTAGTTCAGTTGTAGTTTAGTTGTAGTTCAGTTGTAGTTCAGTTTTAGTTTAGTTTAGTTCAGTTGTAGTTCAGTTGTAGTTCAGTTGTAGTTTAGTTTAGTTCAGTTGTAGTTTAGTTGTAGTTTAGTTTAGTTCAGTTGTAGTTCAGTTGTAGTTTAGTTGTAGTTCAGTTGTAGTTTAGTTGTAGTTTAGTTTAGTTCAATTGTAGTTCAGTTGTAGTTTAGTTTAGTTCAGTTGTAGTTCAGTTGTAGTTTAGTTTAGTTCAGTTGTAGTTTAGTTTAGTTCAGTTGTAGTTCAGTTGTAGTTTAGTTGTAGTTCAGTTGTAGTTTAGTTTAGTTCAGTTGTAGTTCAGTTGTAGTTTAGTACAGTTGTCGTTTAGTTGTAGTTCAGTTGTAGTTTAGTTGTAGTTCAGTTGTAGTTCAGTTGTAGTTTAGTTTAGTTCAGTTGTAGTTCAGTTGTAGTTCAGTTGTAGTTTAGTTTAGGTCAGTTGTAGTTTAGTTGTAGTTTAGTTTAGTTCAGTTGTAGTTCAGTTGTAGTTTAGTTTAGTTCAGTTGTAGTTCAGTTGTAGTTTAGTTTAGTTCAGTTGTAGTTCAGTTGTAGTTCAGTTGTAGTTCAGTTGTAGTTTAGTTTAGTTCAGTTGTAGTTCAGTTGTAGTTTAGTTGTAGTTCAGTTTTAGTTTAGTTTAGTTCAGTTGTAGTTCAGTTGTAGTTTAGTTTAGTACAGTTGTAGTTTAGTTTTAGTTCAGTTGTAGTTTTGTTGTAGTTCAGTTGTAGTTCAGTTGTAGTTTAGTTTAGTTCAGTTGTAGTTCAGTTGTAGTTTAGTTTAGTTCAGTTGTAGTTCAGTTGTAGTTCAGTTGTAGTTTAGTTTAGTTCAGTTGTAGTTCAGTTGTAGTTTAGTTGTAGTTCAGTTGTAGTTTAGTTTAGTTCAGTTGTAGTTCAGTTGTAGTTTAGTTGTAGTTCAGTTGTAGTTTAGTTTAGTTCAGTTGTAGTTCAGTTGTAGTTTAGTTTAGTACAGTTGTAGTTTAGTTGTAGTTCAGTTGTAGTTCAGTTGTAGTTTAGTTTAGTTCAGTTGTAGTTCAGTTGTAGTTCAGTTGTAGTTCAGTTGTAGTTTAGTTTAGTTCAGTTGTAGTTCAGTTGTAGTTCAGTTGTAGTTTAGTTTAGTTCAGTTGTAGTTCAGTTGTAGTTTAGTTGTAGTTTAGTTGTAGTTTAGTTGTAGTTTAGTTTAGTTCAGTTGTAGTTCAGTTGTAGTTTAGTTTAGTTCAGTTGTAGTTCAGTTGTAGTTTAGTTTAGTTCAGTTGTAGTTCAGTTGTAGTTCAGTTGTAGTTTAGTTTAGTTCAGTTGTAGTTCAGTTGTAGTTTAGTTGTAGTTCAGTTGTAGTTCAGTTGTAGTTTAGTTTAGTTCAGTTGTAGTTCAGTTGTAGTTTAGTTGTAGTTCAGTTGTAGTTTAGTTTAGTTCGGTGTTAGTTCAGTTGTAGTTCAGTTGTAGTTTAGTTGTAGTTCAGTTGTAGTTCAGTTGTAGTTCAGTTGTAGTTTAGTTTAGTTCAGTTGTAGTTCAGTTGTAGTTCAGTTGTAGTTTAGTTTAGTTCAGTTGTAGTTCAGTTGTAGTTTAGTTGTAATTCAGTTGTAGTTCAGTTGTAGTTCAGTTGTAGTTTAGTTGTAGTTCAGTTGTAGTTCAGTTGTAGTTTAGTTGTAGTTCAGTTGTAGTTTAGTTGTAGTTCAGTTGTAGTTCAGTTGTAGTTTAGTTGTAGTTCAGTTGTAGTTTAGTTGTAGTTCAGTTGTAGTTCAGTTGTAGTTTAGTTGTAGTTCAGTTGTAGTTTAGTTGTAGTTCAGTTGTAGTTCAGTTGTAGTTCAGTTGTAGTTTAGTTGTAGTTCAGTTGTAGTTCAGTTGTAGTTCAGTGGTCTCTTTTCTCTTCTTCTCTGTGGTCAATCTGACATTGACAAAGACCAAAACGAAGGGAATTTGATCCAGAACTTTTATCCGTTTTAGTTAGTTTAGTAAACACACAATACAGTTTCAGTTAGTTATGTTTTTTCTTTTAATTACAGTTTTTATTTTTTTCAGTTAACAGAAATGTTGTTACAGTTCTAGTTTTGGTCCTTTGGTTCATTTTGGTTAACGATAATAACGGTGGTTTAGAACCCGATAGTTTGGACTGGTGTTTGAAAAGCAGCTGTGGTTCCTGCACTTCTGTTCTAAATACAAACTCCAGTCAAACCTAAAGACGTGGATGAACCTTTTTCATGTTTTCTTGGGAAAGTGAAGCCAAACCTGGAGTGTTTAGGCCGCGTCGTTCCTACGACGTTCCTGAAACTCCTCCCATCCACTCGACTCCACCCATGGACCTGACCGGTCCAGTTCAGTCCGTGTGAATTCTGTCATCACTTTCAGAGCTGATGTTTGTCAGGTCAAAGGTCACCATGGGAGTCCCATCAGCAGTCTGGGGTAGAACTGTTTCATATCACACAGAACACATCCACAGTACAGACGGGGACCAGACCATGAGAGTCCAAACTGTAAAAGTCTGTGTTCACAGGGACCGGACGGAAACCGCTTCAGTAACAGGAAACAGCTGGAACACATGGCTGGGTTTACCTGTGGAGTACCACAGGGGGCAGTGTTGGCCCCCAAAAACTTCCATTCATATAGAAATGACACATGACCAGACTGGACTGACCGGACTGGACTGACCAGACTGGACTGACCAGACTGGACTGACAAGACTGAACTGACAGGACTGGACTGACCGGACTGGACTGACAAGACTGGACTGACTGGTCTGGACTGACCAGACTGGACTGACCAGACTGGACTGACAAGACTGAACTGACAGGACTGGACTGACCGGACTGGACTGACCGGACTGGACTGACCAGACTGGACTGACAAGACTGGACTGACCAGACTGGACTGACCGGACTGGACTGACCAGACTGGACTGACCGGACTGGACTGACCAGACTGGACTGACAGGACTGGACTGACCGGACTGGACTAACTGGACTGGACTGACCAGACTGGACTGACCGGACTGGACAGACCAGACTGGACTGGACTGGACTGACAAGACTGGACTGACCGGACTGGACTGACCAGACTGGACTGACCGGACTGGACTGACCAGACTGGACTGACAGGACTGGACTGACCGGACTGGACTAACTGGACTGGACTGACCAGATTGGACTGACCGGACTGGACTGACCAGACTGGACTGACCGGACTGGACAGACCAGACTGGACTGGACTGGACTGACCAGACTGGACTGACCGGACTGGACTGACAAGACTGGACTGACTGGACTGGACTGACTGGTCTGGACTGACCGGACTGGACTGACCAGACTGGACTGACAAGACTGAACTGACAGGACTGGACTGACCGGACTGGACTAACCGGACTGGACTGACCAGACTGGACTGACAAGACTGGACTGACCAGACTGGACTGACTGGACTGGACTGACCAGACTGGACTGACCGGACTGGACTGACCAGACTGGACTGACCGGACTGGACTGACCGGACTGGACTGACCAGATTGGACTGACCGGACTGGACTGACCAGACTGGACTGACCGGACTGGACAGACCAGACTGGACTGGACTGGACTGGACTGGACTGACAAGACTGGACTGACCAGACTGGACTGACCAGACTGAACTGACCAGACTGGACTGACTGGACTGGACTGACCGGACTGACCGGACTGGACTGACCAGACTGGACTGACCAGACTGGACTGACTGGACTGGACTGACCAGACTGGACTGACTGGACTGGACTGACCAGACTGGACTGACCAGACTGGACTGACAAGACTGAACTGACAGGACTGGACTGACCGGACTGGACTGACTGGACTGGACTGACCAGACTGGACTGACAAGACTGGACTGACCAGACTGGACTGACTGGACTGGACTGACCAGACTGGACTGACCGGACTGGACTGACTGGACTGGACTGACCAGATTGGACTGACCGGACTGGACTGACCAGACTGGACTGACCGGACTGGACAGACCAGACTGGACTGGACTGGACTGACAAGACTGGACTGACCAAACTGGACTGACCAGACTGAACTGACCAGACTGGACTGACAAGACTGGACTGACCGGACTGACCGGACTGGACTGACCAGACTGGACTGACCGGACTGGACTGACCAGACTGGACTGACCGGACTGGACTGACCAGACTGGACTGACAGGACTGGACTGACCGGACTGGACTAACTGGACTGGACTGACCAGATTGGACTGACCGGACTGGACTGACCAGACTGGACTGACCAGACTGGACTGGACTGACCAGACTGGACTGACCAGACTGGACTGACTGGACTGGACTGACCAGACTGGACTGACAGGACTGGACTGACAAGACTGGACTGACTGGACTGGACTGACCAGACTGGACTCACCGGACTGGACTGACCAGACTGGACTAACCGGACTGGACTGACCAGACTGGACTGACCAGACTGGACTAACCGGACTGGACTGACCAGATTGGACTGACCAGACTGGACTGACCGGACTGGACAGACCAGACTGGACTGGACTGGACTGACAAGACTGGACTGACCAGACTGGACTGACCAGACTGGACTGACAGGACTGGACTGACCAGACTGGACTGACTGGACTGGACTGACCAGACTGGACTGACCAGATTGGACTGACCAGACTGGACTGACCAGACTGGACTGACCAGACTGGACTGGACTGACCAGACTGGACTGACCAGACTGGACTGACTGGACTGGACTGACCAGACTGGACTGACAGGACTGGACTGACAAGACTGGACTGACTGGACTGGACTGACCAGACTGGACTCACCGGACTGGACTGACCAGACTGGACTAACCGGACTGGACTGACCAGACTGGACTGACCAGACTTGTCTAACTGGACTGGACTGACAGGACTGGACTGGACTGACAGGACTGGACTGACAAGACTGGACTGACCAGACTGGACTAACCGGACTGGACTGACTGGACTGGACTGACCAGACTGGACTGACAGGACAGGACTGACAAGACTGGACTAACCGGACTGGACTGACTGGACTGGACTGGACTGACCAGACTGGACTGACCAGATTGGACTGACAGGACTGGACTGACCAGACTGGACTGACCAGACTGGACTGACAAGACTGAACTGACAGGACTGGACTGACCGGACTGGACTGACCAGACTGGACTGACCAGACTGGACTGACCAGACTGGACTGACCAGACTGGACTGACTGGACTGGACTGACCAGACTGGACTGACCGGACTGGACTGGACTGACCGGACTGGACTGACCGGACTGGACTGACCGGACTGGACAGACCAGACTGGACTGGACTGGACTGACAAGACTGGACTGACCAGACTGGACTGACCAGACTGAACTGACCAGACTGGACTGACAAGACTGGACTGACCGGACTGACCGGACTGGACTGACTGGACTGGACTGACTGGACTGACTGGACTGGACTGACCAGACTGGACTGACCAGACTGGACTGACCAGATTGGACTGACCAGACTGGACTGACCAGACTGGACTGACCGGACTGGACTGACCAGACTGGACTGGACTGACCAGACTGGACTGACTGGACTGGACTTACAAGACTGGACTGACCAGACTGGACTGACAGGACTGGACTGACCAGACTGGACTAACCGGACTGGACTGACCAGACTGGACTGACCAGACTTGACTGACTGGACTGGACTGACAGGACTGGATTGGACTGACAGGACTGGACTGACAAGACTGGACTGACCGGACTGGACTAACCGGACTGGACTGACCAGACTGGACTGACAAGACTTGACTAACTGGACTGGACTGACAGGACTGGACTGGACTGACAGGACTGGACTGACAAGACTGGACTGACCGGACTGGACTGACCAGACTGGACTGACAGGACTGGACTGACAAGACTGGACTGACCAGACTGGACTAACCGGACTGGACTGGACTGACCAGACTGGACTGACCAGATTGGACTGACAGGACTGGACTGACCACACTGGACTGACCAGACTGGACTGACCAGACTGGACTGGACTGGACTGACAGGACTGGACTGACAAGACTGGACTGACCAGACTGGACTAACCAGACTGGACTGACCAGACTGGACTGGACTGACCAGACTGGACTGACTGGACTGGACTTACAAGACTGGACTGACCAGACTGGACTGACAGGACTGGACTGACCAGACTGGACTAACCAGACTGGACTGACCAGACTGGACTGACCAGACTTGACTGACTGGACTGGACTGACAGGACTGGATTGGACTGACAGGACTGGACTGACAAGACTGGACTGACCGGACTGGACTAACCGGACTGGACTGACCAGACTGGACTGACAAGACTTGACTAACTGGACTGGACTGACAGGACTGGACTGGACTGACAGGACTGGACTGACAAGACTGGACTGACCGGACTGGACTGACCAGACTGGACTGACAGGACTGGACTGACCAGACTGGACTAACCGGACTGGACTGGACTGACCAGACTGGACTGACCAGATTGGACTGACAGGACTGGACTGACCACACTGGACTGACCAGACTGGACTGACCAGACTGGACTGGACTGGACTGACAGGACTGGACTGACAAGACTGGACTGACCAGACTGGACTAACCGGACTGGACTGACTGGACTGGACTGACCAGACTGGACTGACAGGACTGGACTGACCAGACTGGACTAACCGGACTGGACTGACTGGACTGGACTAACCGGACTGACCAGACTGGACTGACCAGATTGGACTGACAGGACTGGACTGACCACACTGGACTGACCAGACTGGACTAACCAGACTGGACTGACCAGACTGGACTGACCAGACTGGACTGGACTGGACTGACAAGACTGGACTGACCAGACTGGACTGGACTGGACTGGACTGGACTGACTGGACTGGACTGACTGGATTGACCGGACTGGACTGAGCCTTTATTGCTTATATTTGTTGATGGTTCAGTGTCAGTAGGTGGTGCTTATTCTTCTTCTGCTGGTGCCTTTGACAGATGCTGACCTGGACCCTGTTCATGACCATGTGGACAGGTAAGTCCAAGCTCCGTCCAAACCTGGACAGAAGGAGGACGAGCTGTGGAGGAAGCCTTTATCCATCTCATAATATTAAACTATGTTCGGACATTAGTCTTTATTGATTTGGATCCAAGACCCCTGATGGACACAGACTGACCCTGACCCATGTGACCTGCTTCTGTCCTCTGTCTGTCTGTTTCAGGTCTGTCAGTTTCAGGTCTGTCTGTCTGTTTCAGGTCTGTCTGTTTCACGTCTGTCTGTCTGTTTCAGGTCTGTCTGTTCCAGGTCTGTCTGTCTGTTCCAGGTCTGTCTGTCTGTTTCAGGTCTGTCTGTTCCAGGTCTGTCTGTCTGTTTCAGGTCTGTCTGTTTCAGGTCTGTCTGTCTGTTCCAGGTCTGTCTGTTTCAGGTCTGTCTGTTTCACGTCTGTCTGTCTGTTTCAGGTCTGTCTGTTTCAGGTCTGTCTGTTCCAGGTCTGTCTGTCTGTTTCAGGTCTGTCTGTTTGTTCCAAGTCTGTCTGTCTGTTTCAGGTCTGTCTGTTTGTTCCAAGTCTGTCTGTCTGTTTCAGGTCTGTCTGTTTCAGGTCTGTCTGTCTGTTCCAGGTCTGTCTGTCTGTTCCAGGTCTGTCTGTCTGTTTCAGGTCTGTCTGTTCCAGGTCTGTCTGTCTGTTTCAGGTCTGTCTGTCTGTTTCAGGTCTGTCTGTTCCAGGTCTGTCTGTCTGTTTCAGGTCTGTCTGTCTGTTCCAGGTCTGTCTGCTGTCCTGGTCTGTCTGTTTCAGGTCTGTCTGTTTCAGGTCTGTCTGTCTGTTCCAGGTCTGTCTGTTTCAGGTCTGTCTGTCTGTTTCAGGTCTGTCTGTTCCAGGTCTGTCTGTCCGTTTCAGGTCTGTCTTTTTCAGGTCTGTGTGTCTGTTCCATGTCTGTCTGCTGTCCTGGTCTGTCTGTTTCAGGTCTGTCTGTTCCAGGTCTGTCTGTCTGTTTCAGGTCTGTCTGTTTCAGGTCTGTCTGCTGTCCTGGTCTGTCTGTTTCAGGTCTGTCTGTTTGTTCCAAGTCTGTCTGTCTGTTTCAGGTCTGTCTGTTTCAGGTCTGTCAGTTTCAGGTCTGTCTGTCTGTTTCAGGTCTTTCTGTTTCAGGTCTGTCTGTTCCAGGTCTGTCTGTCTGTCTGTCTGTTTCAGGTCTGTCTGTTTCAGGTCTGTCTGTTCCAGGTCTGTCTGCTGTCCTGGTCTGTCTGTTTCAGGTCTGTCTGTTTCAGATCTGTCTGTTTGTTCCAAGTCTGTCTGTCTGTTCCAGGTCTGTCTGCTGTCCTGGTCTGTCTGTTCCAGGTCTGTCTGTTTCAGGTCTGTCTGTCTGTTCCAGGTCTGTCTGTTCCAGGTCTGTCTGTTTCAGGTCTGTCTGTCTGTTTCAGGTCTGTCTGTTCCAGGTCTGTCTGTCTGTTTCAGGTCTTTCTGTTCCAGGTCTGTCTGTTTCAGGTCTGTCAGTTTCAGGTCTGTCTGTCTGTTTCAGGTCTGTCTGTTCCAGGTCTGTCTGTTTCAAGTCTGTCTGTTTCAGGTCTATCAGTTTCAGGTCTGTCTGTCTTTTTCAGGTCTGTCAGTTTCAGGTCTTTCTGTTTCAGGTCTGTCTGCTGTCCTGGTCTGTCTGTTCCAGGTCTGTCTGTTTCAGGTCTGTCTGTCTATTTCAGGTCTGTCTGTTTCAGGTCTGTCTGTCTGTTCCAGGTCTGTCTGTTCCAGGTCTGTTTCAGGTCTGTCAGTTTCAGGTCTGTGTGTCTGTTTCAGGTCTGTCTGTTTCAGGTCTGTCTGTTCCAGGTCTGTCTGTTTCATGTCTGTCTGTTTCAGGTCTGTCAGTTTCAGGTCTGTCTGTCTGTTTCAGGTCTGTCTGTTCCAGGTCTGTCTGTCTGTTTCAGGTCTGTCTGTTTCAGGTCTGTCAGTTTCAGGTCTGTCAGTTTCAGGTCTGTCTGTCTGTTTCAGGTCTGTCTTTTTCAGGTCTGTCTGTCTGTTCCAGGTTTGTCTGTTTCAGGTCTGTCTGTTTTAGGTCTGTCTGTCTGTTTCAGGTCTGTCTGTTTCAGGTCTGTCTGTCTGTTTCAGGTCTGTCTGTTCCAAGTCTGTCTGTCTGTTCCAGGTCTGTCTGCTGTCCTGGTCTGTCTGTTCCAGGTCTGTCTGTTTCAGGTCTGTCTGTTTCAGGTCTGTCAGTTTCAGGTCTGTCTGTCTGTTCCAGGTCTGTCTGTTCCAGGTCTGTCTGTTTCAGGTCTGTCTGTTCCAGGTCTGTCTGTTCCAGGTCTGTCTGTTTCAGGTCTGTCTGTCTGTTTCAGGTCTGTCTGTTCCAGGTCTGTCTGTCTGTTTCAGGTCTTTCTGTTCCAGGTCTTTCTGTTTCAGGTCTGTCAGTTTCAGGTCTGTCTGTCTGTTTCAGGTCTGTCTGTTCCAGGTCTGTCTGTTTCAAGTCTGTCTGTTTCAGGTCTGTCAGTTTCAGGTCTGTCTGTCTTTTTCAGGTCTGTCAGTTTCAGGTCTGTCTGTTTCAGGTCTGTCTGCTGTCCTGGTCTGTCTGTTTCAGGTCTGTCTGTTTCAGGTCTGTCTGTTTGTTCCAGGTCTGTCTGTCTGTTTCAGGTCTGTCTGTTTCAGGTCTGTCTGTTTCAGGTCTTTCTGTCTGTTCCAGGTCTGTCTGTTCCAGGTCTGTTTCAGGTCTGTCAGTTTCAGGTCTGTGTGTCTGTTTCAGGTCTGTCTGTTTCAGGTCTGTCTGTTCCAGGTCTGTCTGTCTGTTTCAGGTCTTTCTGTTCCAGGTCTTTCTGTTTCAGGTCTGTCAGTTTCAGGTCTGTCTGTCTGTTTCAGGTCTGTCTGTTCCAGGTCTGTCTGTTTCAAGTCTGTCTGTTTCAGGTCTGTCAGTTTCAGGTCTGTCTGTCTTTTTCAGGTCTATCAGTTTCAGGTCTGTCTGTTTCAGGTCTGTCTGCTGTCCTGGTCTGTCTGTTTCAGGTCTGTCTTTTTCAGGTCTGTCTGTTTGTTCCAGGTCTGTCTGTCTGTTTCAGGTCTGTCTGTTTCAGGTCTGTCTGTTTCAGGTCTGTCTGTCTGTTCCAGGTCTGTCTGTTCCAGGTCTGTTTCAGGTCTTTCAGTTTCAGGTCTGTGTCTGTTTCAGGTCTGTCTGTTCCAGGTCTGTCTGTTTCATGTCTGTCTGTTTCAGGTCTGTCAGTTTCAGGTCTGTCTGTCTGTTTCAGGTCTGTCTTTTCCAGGTCTGTCTGTCTGTTTCAGGTCTGTCTGTTTCAGGTCTGTCTGTTTCAGGTCTTTCAGTTTCAGGTCTGTCAGTTTCAGGTCTGTCTGTCTGTTTCAGGTCTGTCTGTTTCAGGTCTGTCTGTCTGTTCCAGGTTTGTCTGTTTCAGGTCTGTCTGTTTTAGGTCTGTCTGTCTGTTTCAGGTCTGTCTGTTTCAGGTCTGTCTGTCTGTTTCAGGTCTGTCTGTTTCAGGTCTGTCTGTCTGTTCCAGGTCTGTCTGCTGTCCTGGTCTGTCTGTTTGTTCCAGGTCTGTCTGTCTGTTTCAGGTCTGTCTGTTTCAGGTCTGTCAGTTTCAGGTCTGTGTGTCTGTTTCAGGTCTGTCTGTTCCAGGTCTGTCTGTTTCAGGTCTGTCAGTTTCAAGTCTGTCTGTCTGTCTGTTTCAGGTCTGTCTGTCTGTTTCAGGTCTATCTGTCTGTTTCAGGTCTGTCAGTTTCAGGTCTGTCTGTTTCAGGTCTGTCTGTCTGTTCCAGGTCTGTCTGTTTCAGGTCTGTCTGTTTCAGGTCTGTCTGTCTGTTTCAGGTCTGACTGTCTGTTTCAGGTATTTCTGTTTCAGGTCTGTCTGTCTGTTTCAGGTCTGTCTGTTTAAGGTCTGTCTGTTTCAGGTCTGTCTGTTTAAGGTCTGTCTGTTTCAGGTCTGTCAGTGTCAGGTCTGTGTGTCTGTTTCAAGTCTGTCTGTTTCAGGTCTGTGTGTATGTTTCAGGTCTGTCTGTTTCAGGTCTGTAAGTTTCAGGTCTGTGTGTCTGTTTCAGGTCTGTCTGTTCCAGGTCTGTCTGTCTGTTCCAGGTCTGTCTGTTTCAGGTCTGTCTGTTTCAGGTCTGTGTGTCTGTTTCAGGTCTGTCTGTTTCAGGTCTGTCTGTCTGTTTCAGGTCTGTCTATTTCAGGTCTGTCTGTTCCAGGTCTGTCAGTTTCAGGTCTGTCAGTTTCAGGTCTGTGTGTCTGTTTCAGGTCTGTCAGTTTCAGGTCTGTGTGTCACTTTCAGGTCTGTCTGTTCCAGGTCTGTCTGTCTGTTCCAGGTCTGTCTGTTTCAGGTCTGTCAGTTTCAGGTCTGTGTGTCTGTTTCAGGTCTGTCTGTTCCAGGTCTGTCAGTTTCAGGTCTGTGTGTCTGTTTCAGGTCTGTCTGTTCCAGGTCTGTCAGTTTCAGGTCTGTGTGTCTGTTTCAGGTCTGTCTGTTCCAGGTCTGTCTGTTTCAGGTCTGTCAGTTTCAGGTCTGTGTGTCTGTTCCAGGTCTGTCTGTTTCAGGTCTGTCAGTTTCAGGTCTGTGTGTCTGTTCCAGGTCTGTGTGTCTGTTCCAGGTCTGTCTGTTTCAGGTCTGTCAGTTTCAGGTCTGTGTGTCTGTTTCAGGTCTGTCTGTTTCAGGTGTGTCAGTTTCAGGTCTGTGTGTCTGTTTCAGGTCTGTCTGTTCCAGGTCTGTCAGTTTCAGGTCTGTCTGATCCAGGTCTGTCTGTCTGTTCCAGGTCTGTCTGTTTCAGGTCTGTGTGTCTGTTTCAGGTCTGTCTGTTTCAGGTCTGTCTGTCTGTTTCAGGTCTGTCTGTTCCAGGTCTGTCAGTTTCAGGTCTGTGTGTCTGTTTCAGGTCTGTCTGTTCCAGGTCTGTCAGTTTCAGGTCTGTGTGTCTGTTTCAGGTCTGTCTGTTCCAGGTCTGTCTGTTTCAGGTCTGTCAGTTTCAGGTCTGTGTGTCTGTTCCAGGTCTGTCTGTTTCAGGTCTGTCAGTTTCAGGTCTGTGTGTCTGTTCCAGGTCTGTGTGTCTGTTCCAGGTCTGTCTGTTTCAGGTCTGTCAGTTTCAGGTCTGTGTGTCTGTTTCAGGTCTGTCTGTTTCAGGTGTGTCAGTTTCAGGTCTGTGTGTCTGTTTCAGGTCTGTCTGTTCCAGGTCTGTCAGTTTCAGGTCTGTCTGATCCAGGTCTGTCTGTCTGTTCCAGGTCTGTCTGTCTTTTTCAGGTCTATCTGTTTCAGGTCTGTCTGCTGTCCTGGTCTGTCTGTTTCAGGTCTGTCTGTTTCAGGTCTGTCTGTTTGTTCCAGGTCTGTCTGTCTGTTTCAGGTCTGTCTGTTTCAGGTCTGTCATTCTGTTCCAGGTCTGTCTGTTCCAGGTCTGTCTGTTTCAGGTATTTCTGTTCCAGGTCTGTCTGTTTCAGGTCTGTCAGTTTCAGGTCTGTCTGTTCCAGGTCTGTCTGTTTCAGGTCTTTCAGTTTCAGGTCTGTGTGTCTGTTTCAGGTCTGTCTGTTTCAGGTCTGTCAGTTTCAGGTCTGTGTGTCTGTTTCAGGTCTGTCTGTTCCAGGTCTGTCAGTTTCAGGTCTGTCTGATCCAGGTCTGTCTGTCTGTTCCAGGTCTGTCTGTCTTTTTCAGGTCTGTCTGTTTCAGGTCTGTCTGTTTCAGGTCTGTCTGTCTGTTCCAGGTCTGTCTGTTCCAGGTCTGTCTGTTTCAGGTCTGTCAGTTTCAGGTCTGTGTGTCTGTTCCAGGTCTGTCTGTTCCAGGTCTGTCTGTTTCAGGTCTGTGTGTCTGTTTCAGGTCTGTCTGTTCCAGGTCTGTCTGTTTCAGGTCTGTCAGTTTCAGGTCTGTGTGTCTGTTTCAGGTCTGTCTGCTGTCCTGGTCCGTCCCTGTAACCCCCTGACCTTTCACACTGGTGTGGACTCCTGTCTGTCTGACTTCAACAGGACCATGGCCTCCCTGGACCACCACCACACCTGTCCATGGCCCAGCGCCAAAAGGTCCCGCCTCTGTCTTTGTCCTGTTCTATGATTGGACGATCACTCATTAACCCTTACACACACACACACAAACACACACACACACACTTACACACACACACACACTCACACACACACACACACTCACACTTGAACAGACGGACAGACGAACAGACCAATGAAACTGAGCAGAGGAGTGAAGACACACAGACCTGAGGACACACGTTTACAAGAGCTAATGACACCCCCCCCCCCACAGACTACAGGCTGAAGCTGTCCCCCCCCCCCCCACAGACTCTACTACAGGCTGAAGCTGTCTCTCTCTCCCCCCCCCCCCCCACAGATTCTACTACAGGCTGAAGCTGTCTCTCTCTCTCCCCCCCCCCACAGATTCTACTACAGGCTGAAGCTGTCTCTCTCTCCCCCCCCCCCCCCCACAGATTCTACTACAGGCTGAAGCTGTGTGTGGACTCCTGGGCCAAACAGTCCTGGTGTTCTGGGGTGGGGGCTCTGGTGGACCAGGTCTTCCTGCAGGTCCATCACACCTACTTCAGAGTGTGTGGGGGGGTGGGGGTGCAGGACCCCCCCCTCACCGTCCTCATCCTGTTAACTGCCCCCGTCATCATCTGCACCGTCCTCCTGCCCCTCCTGTGTGTGACCGACAGCAGCTGTGGCAACAGCAACAAGTAAACACCACTGGGACTGGGAGAAACAAACAAACAAACACACAAACAAACACACAAACAAACACACAAACAAACACACAAACACACAAACAAACACATACACAAACAAACAAACACACAAACAAACAAACACACAAACAAACACATACACAAACACAAAAACAAACAAACACACAAACAAACAAATAAACACACAAATACATACACAAACAAACATTCACAAACAAACACACAAACAAACAAACAAACACGCAAACAAACACATACACAAACAATTAAACACATACACAAACAAACACACAAACAAACAAACACGCAAACACATACACAAACAATTAAACACATACACAAACAAACACACAAACAAACAAACACGCAAACAAACACATACACAAACAAACAAACACACAAACACACAAACAAACACATACACAAACAAACACACAAACAAACACACAAACAAACACACAAACAAACACACAAACAAACAAACACATACACAAACAAACACACAAACAAACAAACACACAAACACACAAACACACAAACACACAAACAAACACACAAATACATACACAAACAAACAATCACAAACAAACACACAAACAAACAAACACGCAAACAAACACATACACAAACAATTAAACACATACACAAACAAACACACAAACAAACAAACACGCAAACAAACACATACACAAACAAACAAACACACAAACACACAAACAAACACATACACAAACAAACACACAAACAAACACACAAACAAACACATACACAAACAAACACACAAACAAACAAACACATACACAAACAAACACACAAACAAACAAACACACAAACAAACACACAAACAAACACACAAACAAACAAACACACAAACAAACAAATACACAAACACACAAACAAACACACAAACAAAAAAACAAACACACAAACAAACACACAAACAAACAAACACACAAACAAACACATACACAAACAAACACACAAACAAACACACAAACACACAAACAAACACACAAACAAACACACACAAACAAACAAACACACAAACAAACAAATACACAAACAAACACACAAACAAAAAAACAAACACACAAACACACAAACAAACAAACAAACACACAAACAAACACATACACAAACAAACACACAAACAAACAAACACACAAACAAACACATACACAAACAAACACACAAACAAACAAACACATACACAAACAAACACACAAACACACACACAAACAAACACACACACAAACAAACGCACAAACACACAAACAAACAAACAAACACACAAACAAACACATATACAAACAAACACACAAACACACACAAACAAACAAACACACAAACAAACAAACACACAAAAAAACACATACTCAAACAAACACACAAACACACACACAAACAAACAAACACACAAACAAACAAACACACAAACAAACAAACACACAAACAAACACACAAACAAACAAACACACAAACAAACACACAAACAAACAAACACACACACAAACAAACACACACAAACACACAAACAAATATACAAACAAACAAACACAAACACACAAACAAACAAACAAACACACACACAAACAAACACACAAACAAATACACAAACACACAAACAAATAAACACACAAACACACAAACAAACACACACACAAAGAAACAAACAAACACACAAACACACAAACAAACAAACACACAAACAAACACACAAACAAACAAACACACAAACACACAAACAAACACACAAACAAACACACAAAAACAAACACACACACAAACAAACACACACACACACAAACAAACAAACACACACACAAACACACAAACAAATATACAAACAAACAAACACACACACAAACAAACACACAAACAAACACACAAACAAACAAACAAACACACACAAACAAAGACACAAACAAATACACAAACACACACACACACAACAGACACACACACACACAACAGACACACACACACACACACACACAGGTCCAAATGTCCAACCTGATGATACGATCCAAACCACCACAGTGGGATCACCATACGACAGAGTATGACACTGGTAAAAAGACCGTTTTTTTTTTTTGTTTCTTTTTTTAAATAATTATTTCCTTGAAGAATTGAATTCCATCATAAATCTGCACAAACACTAAACACATTTGTATTTGATCCAACAGGATCTAATGTTCTGTCAGGAAGTGTTCCAACTGTGTTTAAACCAAGGCTCCAGTAGTTCTGGATTTTTCATCCTAGTTTAATTTTATTTAGTTTAGACTTTTTTTTTCTCTAATTCAGTTTGTTTTAATTCATTTTTAGAGCAGGTTTGATAGTTTTTATTAGTTTTTATTATTGTCTAAATGCTTAGTTTTATTTTTAGTTTTAGTTTTAGTTTAGTTCAGGGATTAAAGCAAAAATTTTTCATCTGACTGAAAATGTTCTTCTGGTCAAAATCATTGGCCACTATTAAAAATGATGCAGTCCAATACTACTGTAGCGTACAAGTTTATAGAGTCAAATTTGGCAATACTGTAAAACCCACTGAGTGTACAGGTGGAGAAGAGTAGTAACATGGACAGAAAACATGTCATGAGTTGTATTGGTGGGGGTCTGGGGGTCCTCCCCAGAACATCCGTAAAGCTTCAGGTCAGTTTTGGTGTTCTGTGGTTAATTTTAAAGGGGATGAAAACCTGTGAAGTGAGTGAAAATAATAACTAGAAGAAAACCTTACTGCAAAAAATGAGAGAAAAACTTTTTATTTAACAGTTTAGGAACTCCTAAAACATAACTCCAATTCCAACAGCACATGAACTTTAGGGAAAATGTCTGTAAATGTAACCCTAACCAACTCATCTTCAGCTTCTCAGACTGATGGTGGATCAGGACTTTTTTACCATTGGAACCAAACAGAATTTTCTTGTGGCAAACTCCGCACATGCACCAGGCTGCTTCATTTTTTTGCACCATGATCTAATTGGAGTTCCATCATCTCCCTTCTCATCAAGCCACGTCCACCTCCATCTATTTTTCACGCATCTCTCAATAGTTCCCACTTCAGCTCCTTCCTCTACAAACGTGTCCATGATGTCGTATATGCTAGCCACAATAATCTGTACGACGTCAAACCTGCGTCCACAACCCCCCACACACACACACACACACACACACCAATATCATGTTCTCTTCTGATTGGAAGAAATTACATCAACTGAAACAGAACTTCTATTCCGTTCCAGATCCTCTCTGAGGGGATTTAAATACAGTGGCTTTGCAGATACCAAGGCTGTTCCTCATTCATTCAGTTTGATCTGCGTACTGTACCACACACATACAAATAAGATGATAAACAGGGTCCAAATAAAGCACTTATGCAGTCGGGCGCGTAACCGTGTAAGGCCGCAGCGCACACAGCCGCACGCACGGGAAGGGCACATACACACACACACACACACACAAACACATACACACAAACACACACACACACACAAACACATACACACAAACACACACACACACAAACACATACACACAAACACACACACACACACAAACACATACACACAAACACACACACACACACACACAAACACATACACACAAACACACACACACACACAAACACATACACACAAACACACACACACACAAACACATACACACAAACACACACACACACACACACACACACATCATATACCGGTAAGAGGAGATCAGCTCTGAACCCAAACATGAAGGTCCATGCAGATCAGTTGTGTCTTCTTCCCTTTTCGCTGTGGTTCCTTCATAATGAAAGCTCCTTGTTCACACTAAACTCCAGTTAGTCTGGAGGCTGAACTTCAGTGAAGCTGAACTGGTCCATGTGTTTGTGAGGCACAGAATGAGCAGAGTTTCCTTCCAAACAGAAACAGTCATCAGCCTGTCCTCCTGACAGAAGAATACACAAGTCCTCTGATTATCAGCACTGGGAAACCTGTCAGCCCCCTGAGCCTGCACACCCAGGACTGACCCAGGACTGACCCAGGACAGCAGACCCAGGACTGCAGACCCAGGACTGCAGACCCAGGATAGCAGACCCAGCACAGGACCCGGTGCCAACTGGACTCCACGAAACACGTGGGGAAGTTACTTCAATATGACTTTTTTCCCCCTTAGTTTTTCCATTTGATGGAAATCCGTCATGGTGACGGAGAACTTTAATCCCTGGTTTAGTTGTAGTTTAGTTTCAGTTTAGTTTTAGTTGTAGTTCAGTTGTAGTTCAGTTGTAGTTCAGTTGTAGTTCAGTTGTAGTTTAGTTGTAGTTCAGTTGTAGTTCAGTTGTAGTTCAGTTGTAGTTTAGTTGTAGTTCAGCTGTAGTTCAGTTGTAGTTCAGTTGTAGTTTAGTTGTAGTTCAGTTGTAGTTCAGTTGTAGTTTAGTTGTAGTTCAGCTGTAGTTCAGTTGTAGTTCAGTTGTAGTTTAGTTGTAGTTCAGCTGTAGTTCAGTTGTAGTTCAGTTGTAGTTCAGCTGTAGTTCAGCTGTAGTTCAGTTGTAGTTTAGTTGTAGTTCAGTTGTAGTTCAGTTGTAGTTTAGTTGTAGTTCAGTTGTAGTTCAGTTGTAGTTCAGTTGTAGTTTAGTTGTAGTTCAGTTGTAGTTCAGTTGTAGTTTAGTTGTAGTTCAGTTGTAGTTCAGTTGTAGTTCAGTTGTAGTTTAGTTGTAGTTCAGCTGTAGTTCAGTTGTAGTTCAGCTGTAGTTCAGTTGTAGTTCAGTTGTAGTTCAGTTGTAGTTTAGTTGTAGTTCAGTTGTAGTTTAGTTGTAGTTCAGTTGTAGTTCAGTTGTAGTTCAGTTGTAGTTCAGTTGTAGTTCAGTGGTCTCTTTCTCTTCTTCTCTGTGCTCCTATTCAAATCAATCCCAGACAGGACTCTGCTGCTTTAGTCTCCATGTTTCCAGGTAGAGTGGGGACCAGAAGACGACTGGAAACCACAAGTGAACACAAGTGACGGAGCAAAAAGTGTCGTATGGAGACAGCACAGAAAACTGAGAGAGACAAAGAAATCCACTGAACATCAATCTGACATTGACAAAGACCAAAACCAAGGGAATTTGATCCAGAATTTTATCTGTTTTAGTTAGTTTAGTAAACACACAATACAGTTTCAGTTAGGTATGTTTTTTTCTTTTAATTCTAGTTTTTATTTATTTCAGTTAAAGAAAATGTTTTTATAATTCTAGTTTTGGTCATTTGGTTCGTTTTCCTTAACGATCATAACCTGTGTTCAAACTGAAACTCTGTTTTCCAGACATTCCAATTCCAGATCCGGTTCAAATGTTCAGATTCTATTAGTTCACAACTAACATCAGAACAGGATTGGAGTTCAATCCAAACAAACGAACCAACATCTGCCTCAGACAGAAAAAAGTGCTTTTAGGAGGATTCAAATAAACATTAATTAATAAAACAGTGTTAAATAAGATTAAATAAAATAGAAACAATAAAGGAAATGAAAAAACAAAAAATGAACCTACACAATATCTGCATTTGAATAAATACTTTAAAATATCCATACAGTACTGTTTACTGTCCGTACAGTTTTATGAGATGAAATATCGCAGTATTTGGCAGAACTGATATTTTCTAACAGGCCTAGTTCGAATGGAGTTCTTTCTAATGTCCACTGGTGTCACATGGTCAGTCACATGGTCGGTCACATGGTCAGTCACATGGTCAGTCACATGGTCAGTCACATGGTCGGTCACATGGTCGGTCACATGGTCGGTCACATGGTCAGTCACATGGTCGGTCACATGGTCGGTCACATGGTCAGTCACATGGTCAGTCACATGACTGGCTCCTGCTTAGAACAGGTCATCCATTATTCCTGCTCCACTGAACTGAATCTGAACTGAACTGAATGTAAACTGAACTGAATCTGAACTGAACTGAATCTGAACTGAATCTAAACTGAACTGAATCTAAACTGAACTGAACTGAATGTAAACTGAACTGAATCTGAACTGAATCTGAACTGAATCTGAACTGAATCTGAACTGAACTGAATCTAAACTGAACTGAATCTAAACTGAACTGAATGTAAACTGAACTGAATCTAAACTGAACTGAATCTGAACTGAATCTGAACTGAATCTGAACTGAATCTGAACTGAACTGAATCTAAACTGAACTGAATGTAAACTGAACTGAATCTAAACTGAACTGAATGTAAACTGAACTGAATGTAAACTGAACTGAATCTAAACTGAACTGAATCTAAACTGAACTGAATCTGAACTGAATGTAAACTGAACTGAATCTAAACTGAACTGAATCTAAACTGAACTGAATGTAAACTGAACTGAGTCTAAACTGAACTGAGTCTAAACTGAACTGAATCTAAACTGTTTCTTCTGTTGTATCTGAGCCTGTGTCACCTCCTCTGTCTGGAACATGAGGAGTTCCTTCTGTTCCAGAAGCTCCTGCAGATCCAACACCTCCTGTCCAAACACTGTCCAACATTCCATATGAAATGTTATTATGTTTATTCTGTTGTTTTATTTGGTATTTTTATTTCACTGTTTTAATTCTACCGCTGTTTCTACGTCTTTCTTCTTGTATGTCATTCTTTTATTTTGCTTTTCCTCCTGTAAGTCTTTGGAAAAAGCCTCTGCCAAAGGCATACATGTACATGTTTCCAGTATCAGCACTTACTGAATAAAAAACCACAAAAGCTGGTACTCTGCTGACATTTCCTGGGTCTGAGGAGGTCAAAGGTCAGGAGGGTTTTTTTCTGACTCTATTTTCATTTTCAGATCAAAAGTGACTCTGCTGGTGAAACAGAACATCTGTTTCAGACAAAAGTCTTTTAGACTCATTTAAAACCTGTTTAGATCCAAAACAAATGGACGGTCCATATATTTATTTAGAACAGCGCTGACCGCAGGGGAAGAAGCCAAACGGAACAAGTTACATGTGAAGAACCTGAACACATCTGAAGCAGCTGAAACATCTGAAGAACATGAAGCATCTGTTCAGCAGGACTGAAGCCTCTGACCGCTGCAGCTTCTGAAACTATGGGATGGATGAGCTTTGGTTTGTTCTGTTTTCAAATGACACCTGGATCTGATCCGGATCTGACCTAGATCTGACCTGGATCTGATCTGGATCTGACCTGGATCTGATCTGGATCTGACCTGGATCTGATCTGGATCTGATCCGGATCTGACCTGGATCTGATCTGGTACAGACAGTCTGAATAGAACTAATCTGAGCCAGACCCCTGTCATATGTAGTCCTAAACCTGACCCAGAACCACATGGACCCGGACACAGACTGAAGACAGACAGGTGTAATCCTACAGAACGGACCTTTAATGTTCAGTATGATGGTCATGGAAAAAACAGGTACGTGTAGGATGACTGTATACGACACAAAGAAAAGGCGGAGCTTCAGGTTGTTCAGGTGCATCTAAGTGGTTCAGAAATCAATCAATCACAGACAGAAACATTTACATCCATAATCAGACACAGATCCAGGACCAAAGGCTGTGTTGTGTTTGTGGACATCAGAAGAGTCCTGGTTCATATTCTAGACCAGGTCTGTCAGACTCCTGTTAGTTCAGTTCCACATTCAGTCTAATCTGATCTGAAGTGGGCCGGACCAGGCCAGTTATTTAAATAACAGCAGAAGAACTGATCAATAATATCAACTCTGAAGTTTTCTCTGTGTTTTTGAGAGAAAAAAGTCAGATTTTGTAATGAAAATGTTTACATGTACAAACTGTACTTGAACATAACATGAACAAATATGAACAACCTGAACGTTCTGAAGGTGAACCAGTGGAATTGTAACAGTATTCCAGCTCAGTTTATCATTTATACATGTTCATTATAACGTACAGATGTCAGCGGATCTACAAACACACAAAACATTTCAGAACACACAGAATACTGGTACAGTTACAGACTTTTAAGACATTTCAGGTTTTTCACATTTTCTGTACAAGGCTAGTCTGTAAATGGAAAAAATGTGTGTAATTGGACTTTTTTTTACACTAAAACAGTCAAATTTTCAGTTTTCATTATTTCTAGGTGATTCTGACGGTGTTCTGACCCACTGCAGACTGAACTGAGCTAAAAGGATGTGAACATCCTTGACTGTTACCGTCTTTGTGTTTTTGCTTTTCACACACTCATCCAAGGGTTAGGGTTCGTGTGTTTCCGTCAAACACACACCAGTAAAACTCAGCGGTGGAGCGTGGGTCTGGTCACATGACCTCCTGCTGGTCGTCCATCACATCCAGGTCTGCACCAGCTGACCTTGGCCCAGGAACATGTATGTACACACAGGAGATAACGCTCTAATATTTACAGAACAAAGGTCCCATTCCTCCGACACAGATCTGCACCCCAACGAGCTGGATACAAACTGTGGCACTGCTCAGCAACTGCACAGGCCCAAGGGCACTGCGGAAGGACACAGCAGGACCGCCACAGGAGCAGGAGGCCTACTGTCATCAGTAGTATTTGGACGTCTGCAGCACAAGTGAAGATTCAAATGAGCCAATCAGAGCAGAGCTTCAGCCGGACACAACACAGAGCGGCTAACGGCTTTAATTAGTGATTAATGCAGACGACGACCCAGAGGCTCCAGGACGAGCCCCAACTCACACCCATAAGGGCTCAAACATACGCCCCACAGGCCTAAACCCGCCCCCCAAAGGGTCCGACCCCACCCCCCAAAGGGTCCAACGCCACCAAAGGGTCCAACCCCACCCCCCAAAGGGTCCGATGCCACCAAAGGGTCCAACCCCACCCCCCAAAGGGTCCCACGCCGCCCCCCCCCCCCCCCAAAAGGGTCCCACGCCCCCCCCCCCCCCCCCAAAAGGGTCCAACCCCACCCCCCAAAGGGTCCAACCCCCACCCCCAAAAGGGTCCAACCCCACCCCCAAAGGGTCCAACCCCAACACCCAAAGGGTCCGACCCCACCCGCCAAAGGGTCCAACCCCACCAAAGGGTCCGACCCCCCCCAAAGGGTCCAACCCCACCAAAGGGTCCAACCCCACCCCCAAAGGGTCCAACCCCAACACCCAAAGGGTCCGACCCCCCCCCAAGGGTCCAACCCCACCTGCCAAAGGGTCCAACCCCACCAAAGGGTCCGACCCCCCCCAAAGGGTCCAACCCCACCAAAGGGTCCGACCCCCCCCCAAAGGGTCCAACCCCACCAAAGGGTCCTACCCCACCCCCAAAAGGGTCCGACCCCCACCCCCAAAAGGGTCCAACCCCACCCCCAAAGGGTCCAACCCCAACACCCAAAGGGTCCAACCCCACCCGCCAAAGGGTCCAACCCCACCAAAGGGTCCGACCCCCCCCAAAGGGTCCAACCCCACCAAAGGGTCCAACCCCACCCCCAAAGGGTCCAACCCCAACACCCAAAGGGTCCGACCCCCCCCAAGGGTCCGACCCCACCTGCCAAAGGGTCCAACCCCACCAAAGGGTCCGACCCCCCCCAAAGGGTCCAACCCCACCAAAGGGTCCTACCCCACCCCCCAAAGGGTCCGACCCCACCAAAGGGTCCGACCCCCCCCAAAGGGTCCAACCCCACCAAAGGGTCCTACCCCACCCCCAAAAGGGTCCGACCCTGCCCCTGGGATGAATGTGTGAAGTGCACTACTTACACTGAACATGTGAACGACCATTTGAGTTGCAGTTCCACAGACAGACCAGTGTGATCAGGAAAATACTGTCAGGATACACACACACGCGCACACACGCACACACACACGCGCACACACGCACACACACGCACACACACGCACACACACTCAGGATTCACTTTAGTGAAAAAAAGGAAAAGACATGAAAATGTTGACATTTATAAACTCTCCTTTTCACCAAAACATGTGAACGTCCTGAACTAAACATGAACAAGACAGACTGAAAGTACAGAGGTCACAGTTCAGTGTGTTGTTAAATGTGTGTGTGTGTGTTAAAATGAACATGTACAAATGATAAAGTGAGGATGGATACTGGTCCAAGTGCAGCTGTTTTTCTTCTGAACTTCCAGGGAATTCATGGTTGATGAGATGATTGACATGTTTGGTGAAAGGAGGGTTTGGAACTATAAATAACTTCATCATGTAATTTGACTTTTTTATGGAAGTCAGTCTGTCTCATCAGATTTGGAATTATAAAAGTTTTTGAATTGCTTGCGCTGAATTTTTTTGCTGTGAAATTAAATATGTGAATTTTTTGTCTCAATTCAACTATATTCATAAATTTAGAATAAAAAATTCAGAAGCAAAAAATTCCCATCACACATCCGGGACACCAAGGACAAGCAACCGATTCTGTCTGAAGTCCAACTGACAGCCGGCCAATCCAGTTACGTTAGCGTGGTCATGTGACGCCGGTGCAGGAAGACGGTCAGCGCGGACGTGTGATCGCAAGTTTTTGTCTGAATTTTTTGCATCTGAATTTTTTGTATCTATTTTTTTTTTTATTCTAACTTTATGAACATAGTTGAATTCAGATACAAAAAAAATCAGATACTTAATTTCAGTGCCAAAAAACATTCAGTGCTAGAAATTCCACAGCTTTTCTAATTCCACATGTGATGAGACAGACGGACTCCCATCTGTTCTCAGGCTGAACCCAGATGAACAGACCATCTGGAGCCGTCCTGGTTTAAAGGTTGTACCACACGGGTCTGTCTGCGGCCCCTCATAGAACACGATCACTAACACTGTACACATTCCATGGGTCAGACTGGAGCATCAGGTGGGCTGCTTTGGACCCGCGGGCCTCATGTTTGACCCCCCAGGTCTAAAGTGTCCGTCTGGTCAAAGCTGCAGTTACATGTGCTCTACAACAAAAGGAAGAAAGGCTTTACTTCTGGAGCTATTTCACTATTTGTGCATTTGTGTGAGCCCCTCTGGTGTCCTGGTTCCTGTGGGTTCCTCACCACCACCTGCACACACAGGTTCCAGACACCTGCTGTGATTGGTCGGAGCTGAGGGGGCGTGGTCTGCGCTCCTATTGGCTCTTCGGTCACCTTTACACCAACATGTGGATCTCGTTGTACTCGTCCCGTCCGTCCTCGTCAAAGTTTGGAGAGTCCTCATCACAGTCCAGCTGTCAACACACACACACACACGGAAAAAGACCACAGAACTTTAGCATTAGCATTAGCAGGTTTACTACACACACACACAGAAGAAGACCACAGAACGTTAGCATTAGCATTAGCAGGTTTACTACACACACACACAGAAGAAGACCACAGAACGTTAGCATTAGCATTAGCAGGTTTACTACACACACACACAGAAGAAGACCACAGAACGTTAGCATTAGCATTAGCAGGTTTACTACACACACACACAGAAGAAGACCACAGAACTTTAGCATTAGCATTAGCAGGTTTACTACACACACACACAGAAGAAGACCACAGAATGTTAGCATTAGCATTAGCAGGTTTACTACACACACACACAGAAGAAGACCACAGAACGTTAGCATTAGCATTAGCAGGTTAACTACACACACACACAGAAGAAGACCACAGAACGTTAGCATTAGCAGGTTTACTACACACACACACACAGAAGAAGACCACAGAACGTTAGCATTAGCATTAGCAGGTTTACTACACACACACACAGAAGAAGACCACAGAACTTTAGCATTAGCATTAGCAGGTTTACTACACACACACACAGAAGAAGACCACAGAACGTTAGCATTAGCATTAGCAGGTTTACTACACACACACACACACAGAAGAAGACCACAGAATGTTAGCATTAGCATTAGCAGGTTTACTACACACACACACACAGAAGAAGACCACAGAACGTTAGCATTAGCATTAGCAGGTTTACTACACACACACACAGAAAAAGACCACAGAACTTTAGCATTAGCATTAGCAGGTTTACTACACACACACACAGAAGAAGACCACAGAACGTTAGCATTAGCATTAGCAGGTTAACTACACACACACACAGAAGAAGACCACAGAACGTTAGCATTAGCAGGTTTACTACACACACACACACAGAAGAAGACCACAGAACGTTAGCATTAGCATTAGCAGGTTTACTACACACACACACAGAAGAAGACCACAGAACTTTAGCATTAGCATTAGCAGGTTTACTACACACACACACAGAAGAAGACCACAGAACGTTAGCATTAACATTAGCAGGTTTACTACACACACACACACACACACAGAAGAAGACCACAGAATGTTAGCATTAGCATTAGCAGGTTTACTACACACACACACAGAAGAAGACCACAGAACGTTAGCATTAGCATTAGTAGGTTTACTCCACACACACACAGAAGAAGACCACAGAACGTTAGCCTTAGCATTAGCAGGTTTACTACACACACACACAGAAGAAGACCACAGAACGTTAGCATTAGCATTAGTAGGTTTACTCCACACACACACAGAAGACCACAGAACGTTAGCCTTAGCATTAGCAGGTTTACTCCACACACACACAGAAGAAGACCACAGAACGTTAGCCTTAGCATTAGCAGGTTTACTCCACACACACACAGAAGAAGACCACAGAACGTTAGCATTAGCAGCTTTACTGCACACACACACATTTTCATTTTATCACTTTATTTATTTATTCCGACAGGGACAATATACATGAACCTTAAAAAGGACAGATGTAGTGTGCAGGTTGTAGCACTAGAGCTAATTTCCACCTGTAGCCCCTGGGCAAACTGATGTTATCATTAAAAATACACACATTAATAAAAAGTAAGACATTACAGAACAGTAAAATGCATATTTATAACTCCATCTGTGTAAAATACTCATTCCCATCCAACCATTCACTTTCACATGGACTGAACTGACTACAAACAAACTGAAAGAAGAGCACAGAGGGTTAGCGTTAGCATTAGCAGCTTTACTCCACACACACCCACACACACACACACACACACACACACACACACACACTCCTTCCTCAGACCCTAACGTACCGCCTGCAGTTCCCGTTCCTCAAAGATCCTGGACAGTATGAGGCGTCTCAGTGGAACCGTCATGATGAGGACGAAGGGGAACGCCAACGACGCCACGGTGGACTTCACTACCCATAAGGCCACGATGCAGGCCAGCTGGATGAGCGTGAACAGGTTCATACGCCATGTCTTCACCTGAGGACACACAGCAGGGGGTCAGGACTGGACCCAGACCACCAGGACTGGACTGGACCACCAGGACCGGACCAAGACCCACAGGACTGGACCAAGACCACCAGGACTGGACTGGACCACCAGGACTGGACCAAGACCCACAGGACTGGACTGGACCCAGACCCCCAAGGACTGGACCCAGACCCAAAGGACTGGACCAAGACCACCAGGACTGGACTGGACCACCAGGACTGGACCAAGACCCACAGGACTGGACTGGACCCCCAGGACTGAGCCCCCCAGGACTGGACTGGACCCACAGGACTGGACTGGACGCCCAGGACTAGATCCAGACCCCTAGGACTGGACCCAGACCCCAGGGACTAAGCCCCCCAGGGCCTGTGGCCACCTCAGACCCAGTCCAACAGACCCAGTCCCTCAGACCCAGTCCCTCAGACCCAGTCCTTCAGACCCAGTTCAACAGACCCAGTCCTTCAGACCCAGTCCAAAAGACCCAGTCCCTCAGACCCAGTCCTTCAGACCCAGTCCTTCAGACCCAGTCCCTCAGACCCAGTCCCTCAGACCCAGTCCTTCAGACCCAGTTCAACAGACCCAGTCCTTCAGACCCAGTCCAACAGACCCAGTCCCTCAGACCCAGTCCTTCAGACCCAGTCCAACAGACCCAGTCCCTCAGACCCAGTCCTTCAGACCCAGTTCAACAGACCCAGTCCTTCAGACCCAGTCCCTCAGACCCAGTCCAACAGACCCAGTCCCTCAGACCCAGTCCCTCAGACCCAGTCCCTCAGACCCAGTCCCTCAGACCCGGTCCTTCAGACCCAGTCCCTCAGACCCGGTCCCTCAGACCCAGTCCTTCAGACCCGGTCCCTCAGACCCAGTCCCTCAGACCCAGTCCCTCAGACCCAGTCCCTCAGACCCAGTCCCTCAGACCCAGTCCCTCAGACCCGGTCCCTCAGACCCAGTCCCTCAGACCCAGTCCCTCAGACCCAGTTCAACAGACCCAGTCCCTCAGACCCAGTCCCTCAGACCCAGTCCTTCAGACCCAGTCCCTCAGACCCGGTCCCTCAGACCCAGTTCAACAGACCCAGTCCTTCAGGCCCAGTCCTTCAGACCCAGTCCCTCAGACCCAGTTCAACAGACCCCAGTCCCTCAGACCCAGTCCCTCAGACCCAGTCCCTCAGACCCAGTTCAACAGACCCAGTCCCTCAGACCCAGTCCTTCAGACCCAGTCCCTCAGACCCGGTCCCTCAGACCCAGTCCCTCAGACCCGGTCCCTCAGACCCGGTCCCTCAGACCCAGTTCAACAGACCCAGTCCCTCAGACCCAGTCCCTCAGACCCAGTCCTTCAGACCCAGTCCCTCAGACCCAGTCCTTCAGGCCCAGTCCCTCAGACCCAGTCCTTCAGTGACCCCCTCTACAGCAGACCTCAGGCTGGTGGCTCCCTCTGGTGGACAGACTGTGTGTGGGTTTGATGTGAAACACATCCAGTGTGAAGTGAACTGTGGTTCAGCTTCAGCTTCAGCTTCAGCTGCTGTAACAGACACTGGACTCAAACAGATGGCTGCATATGTGAACATGCATGAACCAGGAAAAAGGATCTGGATTTTTTTTAGATTGAGTTCATTTCTCAAATGAGGCTAAAGTTGAAATGCATTTGGAATTTAAAAAAAAAAAGGGTTTTATTTAGAAGATGTTTTCCCTCCTCAGACCCAGGAAAGGACCAGTTTGGACTGGTTTTACTTCAACAACTGCAGATACTGGAAACATCAAAATACAACAGTTTTTCAGATGCATTTTTTTATTCTATTTACTGAATGTCCTTAGTGGTGGACAGTTTTGTTTGTTTTTTTTGTCTCACTCTGTGAACCTGTTGTCCAGCGGTGGACACTAGACCCATGTGTGGGTCTGAGGAGGTCCACTGGAGCAGATCCACATCAGTCCACATTCTACAACTAACAGGATCCTTGAGTTCAGGGTCTGTACAGACCGGACCCACGTGGGTCTGAGGGTCTGTACAGACCGGACCCACGTGGTCTGGACTATAGTACCTGTGGAACCCTTTGGAACCTCAGTTCAACTATGGGTCCACTAATGTGGACGTCAGCCATCAAAGGGTTAAAGATTCACAAGTTGAAAAGAAAAGAACAAATTCAGTCATTTCTGCACAGATTCAGTTATTCCCTCCGCCAGGAGCTATGGTGATCACTTTGCTTTGTGTGTTTGTTTGTTTGTTTGTTTGTGTGTTTGTTTGTTTGTTTGTTAGCAAGATAACTCCAAAAGTTATGGACAGATTTTCAGGAAATGTTGATACTGGCAGAAGGAAGAAATGATTACATTTTGGTGGTGATGGTGGGGGGGGGGGGGGGGGGGGGGGCAGATCTGTCTTGGTGGAGGTCTGCACTCTCTGAGTGCTTTTCTACTTTCCAGAGGTTTTCCTGGTCTTTGTCTTTAGTGGACTATCAGTTTGTGGTCCAGACTCATATGGTTTCCGTAAATCTGTGCATCCAAGTGGAACCGGTCCAACTGGGTCCAACAGGGTCATACGTAGTCCACACCTGCATGTGGAACAGTCCACAAACACAGACTGAGCATGTGCAGGAGACAGGAAAACCACAGAAGAACGCACTGAGCATGTGCAGGAGGTTCCAACCACAGAAGAACGCACTGAGCATGTGCAGGAGGTTCCAACCACAGAAGAACGCACTGAGCATGTGCAGGATCCGTCCTTGGTTTTCTTCTTCTGGTCATATGGTCCTATGGTTGTCATGGTTTCCATACAGTGGTGTTGGTCCTATCCGTACACCAACACCGGGGGGGCGGAGCCAACACAAGGGGGCGTAGCTGGGAAATTGTTTATGCTCTGGGACCCGTTCGACAAAAATACTGTTTCAGGCACCAACAACGCCAGTGTCATGTGACCAAAGGCCCAAACCACAGGAAACTGTAGTGGACTGACATAATGTGGGTGTGGTGTGTGTGTGTGTGTGTGGGGGGGTGGGGGGGGGCACAGTACTGTGGACACAAGAGGACAATGAGTTGATGGAACAGTGTCCATGATTGGATCTGGGACAACAACATGTCCTTACTGCTGATTGGAACAGGACAAATTAGGACATCTGATTGGCTCTGGGAAAAGAGACACACCATATTTGGTGCCTCAGTACTGTGGACGTAGAGAATGGCTTTTTTTATGTGCATAAACATAATGAACTGTGTCCAATTTAAGGACACACACCAGTCTGTGGGACATGTGTGGGGACATGTGTGGGCTATGTCTGGAACATGTGTGGGCCATCTGTGAAACATGTATGGGCCATCTGTGGAACATGTGTGGGACATCTGTGGAACATCTGTGAACATGTGTGGGACATCTGTGGAACATGTATGGACATCTGTGAACATGTGTGGGACATCTGTGGAACATCTGTGGAACATGTGTGGGACATCTGTGGAAAATGTGTGGGACATGTGTGGGGCCATGTGTGGAACATCTGTGGAACATGTGTGGGGCATCTGTGGAAAATGTGTGGGACATGTGTGGGCCATGTGTGGAACATCTGTGGAACATGTGTGGGACATCTGTGGAACATGTGTGGGCCATCTGTGAAACATGTGTGGGACATCTGTGGAACATGTGTGGAACATGTGTGGGCCATCTGTGAAACATGTGTGGGACATCTGTGGAACATGTGTGGAACATGTGTGGGCCATCTGTGAAACATGTGTGGGACATCTGTGGAACATGTGTGGAACATGTGTGGGCCATCTGTGAAAACATGTGTGGGACATCTGTGGAACATGTGTGGGACATCTGTGGAACATGTGTGGGCCATCTGTGGAACATGTGTGGGGCATCTGTGGAAAATGTGTGGGACATGTGTGGGACATGTGTTGGGCATCTGTGGGACATGTGTGGGCCATCTTGGGGACATGTGTGGTACATCTGTGGAACATCTGTGACATGTGTGGGACATCTGTGAACATGTATGGGACAATCTGTGAACATGTGTGGACATCTGGTGGAACATCTGTGGAACATGTGTGGGACATCTGTGGAAAATGTGTGGGACATGTGTGGCCATGTGTGGAACATCTGTGGAACATGTGTGGGGCATCTGTGGAAAATGTGTGGGACATGTGTGGGCCATGTGTGGAACATCTGTGGAACATGTGTGGGACATCTGTGGAACTGTGGGGCCATCTGTGAAACATGTGTGGGACATCTGTGGAACATGTGTGGAACATGTTGGGCCTCTGTGAAAACATGTGGTGGGAACATCTGTGAACATGTGTGGAACATGTGTGGGCCATCTGTGAAACATGTGTGGGACATCTGTGGAACATGTTGGAACATGGTGTGGGCCATCTGTGAAAACATGTGTGGACATCTGTGGAACATGTGTGGGCCATCTGTGGAACATGTGTGGGCCATCTGTGGAACATGTGTGGGGCATCTGTGGAAAATGTGTGGGACATGTGTGGGGACATGTTTGGGCATCTGTGGGACATGTGTGGGCCATCTGTGGGACATGTGTTGGGCATCTGTGGGACAAGTGTGGAAAAATGTGTGGGACATGTGTGGGCCATCTGTGGAACATGTGTGGGGCATCTGTGGAAAATGTGTGGGACATGTGTGGGCCATGTGTGGGACATCTGTGGGACATGTGTGGGCCATCTGTGGGACATGTGTGGGCCATCTGTGGAACATGTGTGGGGCATCTGTGGAACATGTGTGGGACATGTGTGGGACATGTGTTGGGCATCTGTGGGACATGTGTGGGCCATCTGTGGGACATGTGTTGGGCATCTGTGGGACATGTGTGGAAAATGTGTGGGACATGTGTGGGCCATCTGTGGAACATGTGTGGGGCATCTGTGGAAAATGTGTGGGGACATGTGTGGGCCATGTGTGGGACATCTGTGGGACATGTGTGGGCCATCTGTGGGACATGTGTTGGGCATCTGTGGGACAAGTGTGGGACATGTGAGGGACATGTGTGGGACATGGACAGCTGGACCTGGTGTGGTTACCTTGGTGACGTAGATGTGGTCTGGGTGGTGCTTGGCGGGCGTGCACATCAGTGTGATGCGTTCGTACAGCTGGATGCCCGTTAAAGAGGTGACGCCCATGTACAGGAAGATACCAAACAGCACAGCCAATGGGATGAGGCGGAGCACGTCTGTCATCACTATGGACAGACCTGAGGACGAGAGAGGACAGACACACACACACACACACACACGCATGCGCATGCATGCACGCACACACATACACACACATGCACGTGCATGCACACACACAGGCTTTGGTTAGAAGAAAACTGATTAGAACAGGAACAATCTGGATGCTGTTAGTCTTGGTCTGATGGTGGTTGGTGGGTGGGTGTCCTTGTCCCTGTCCTGGTCTCTGTCCTTGTCCCTGTCCTGGTCCTGGTCCTTGTCCCGGTCCTTGTCTGGTCCTTGTCCCTGTCCTTGTCCCGGTCCCAGTCCCGGTCCCTGTCCCTGTCCCGTCCTTGTCCCGGTCCTTGTCCGGTCCTTGTCCGGTCCTTGTCCCAGTCCTTGTCCCGGTCCTTGTCCGTCCTTGTCCCAGTCCCTGTCCCAGTCCCAGTCCCGGTCCTTGTCCTGGTCCTTGTCCCGGTCCTTGTGCTTGTCCTTGTCCCTGTCCTTGTCCCGGTCCCTGTCCTGGTCCTTGTCCCGGTCCTTGTCCGGTCCTTGTCCCGTCCCTTGTCCTAGGTCCTTGTCCCGGTCCTTGTCCGGTCCTTGTCCCGGTCCTTGTCCCGGTCCTTGTCCGGTCCTTGTCCCGGTCCTTGTCCCAGTCCTTGTCCCGGTCCTTGTCCCTGTCCGGTCCTTGTCCCGGTCCCAGTCCTGGTCCCTGTCCCGGTCCTTGTCCCGGTCCTTGTCCGGTCCTTGTCCCGGTCCTTGTCCCTGTCCGGTCCTTGTCCCAGTCCCAGTCCCGGTCCTTGTCCTGGTCCTTGTCCCAGTCCTTGTCCCGGTCCTTGTCCCAGTCCCTGTCCCAGTCCCAGTCCCGGTCCTTGTCCTGGTCCTTGTCCCAGTCCTTGTCCCGGTCCTTGTCCGGTCCTTGTCCCAGTCCCAGTCCCAGTCCCGGTCCTTGTCCCGGTCCCAGTCCTCTTACCTACAAGCACAGCCACCAGCAGCCCCGTCAGCCTCTGCTCCTTCACCTCCTGGATCATGGGCTTCTCTCCGGGTGCCGTGGCTTTACTCATGACCGTCAGAGCGTTGACGTGGGTCACCGAACGCACCGTGGCCGCCGTCAGCCAGGGAAGTCCGAACAGAGGACAGACGGCGCCCAGGATGACGATGAGCAGCAGGTCCAGGTGGAAACCCGAACCTTTGACCAGACGACGCTCCTTCTTACTGACGATCAGTCTGAGGACAGGGAAGAAGAACAGGGTTTTATGGAGGACAGGGTCATGTGACACAGGTAGGAGGAGAATCCATACGTACGAAGTGATCTGAGTTTCCATGAAGATGAGGATGAAGACCAGCAGGGCAGGGACCACCGAGGCCCCCATCATCCATGTGGGGAAGGGACGTTTGTCCCCAAAGGGACTGATGAACCAGCCCCGTTTGTCTGGAGACGTGACGGAGAAACCAGAGGGAACGTTGAGTTTCTGTAAGGAAAAGAGAGGAGGATGAAGGAAGGACAGATGAAGGAAGGACAGAAGAAGGAAGGACAGATGAATGAAGGACAGAAGAAGGAAGGACAGGTGAATGAAGGACAGATGAATGAAGGACAGGTGAATGAAGGACAGATGAAGGAAGGACAGATGAAGGAAGGACAGATGAATGAAGGACAGGTGAATGAAGGACAGATGAAGGAAGGACAGATGAAGGAAGGACAGGTGAATGAAGGACAGATGAATGAAGGACAGAAGAGGAAGGACAGATGAAGGTAGGACAGATGAAGGACAGATGAAGGAAGGACAGGTGAATGAAGGACAGATGAAGGAAGGACAGATGAATGAAGGACAGATGAAGGAAGGACAGATGAATGAAGGACAGGTGAATGAAGGACAGGTGAAGGAAGGACAGATGAATGAAGGACAGATGAAGGAAGGACAGATGAATGAAGGACAGGTGAATGAAGGACAGATGAATGAAGGACAGGTGAAGGAAGGACAGATGAATGAAGGACAGGTGAATGAAGGACAGGTGAATGAAGGACAGATAGAAGGACACAGATGAAGGAAGGACAGAAGAAGGAAGACAGATGAATGAAGGACAGGTGAATGAAGGACAGATGAAGGAAGGACAGATGAATGAAGGACAGATGAATGAAGGACAGGTGAATGAAGGACAGATGAAGGAAGGACAGATGAATGAAGGACAGATGAAGGAAGGACAGAAGAGGAGGACAGAAGAAGGAAGGACAGATGAATGAAGGACAGATGAAGGGAAGGACAGAGAATGAAGGATGGATGAATGAAGGACGAATGAATGAAGGACAGATGAAGGAGGACAGATGAAGGAAGGACGGATGAATGAAGGACGGATGAATGAAGGACAATGAAGGACGGACAGAAGAAGGAGGACAGATGAATGAAGGACAGATGAAGGACTACGGATGATGAAGGACAGATGAAGGAACAGAGAAGGAAGGACAGATGAACTAAGGACAGATAAGAAGGACAGATGAAGGCAGATAAGGAAGACAGATGAAGGACAGATGAATGAAGGACAGATGAAGGAAGGACAGATGAAGGACAGATGAATGAAGGACAGATGAAGGAAGGACAATAGGAAGGACAGATGAAGGACAGATGATGAAGGACAGATGAGGAGGACAGATGAAGGAAGACAGATAAGGAATGACAATGAGGACAGATGAATGAAGTACCGATGAAGGAAGCAGATGAATGGAAGACAGAAAGAAGGACAGATGAAGGAAGGACAGAATGAAGGAAGGACGAAGAAGAAGGACAGATGAAGGAGGACGAAGAAGGACGTACGATGAAGGACAGATGAATGAAGGACAGATGAAGGAAGGACAGAAGAAGGAAGGCAGATGAAGAGAAGGACAGAAGAAGGACGGACAGATGAAGGAAGAGGAAAGAGAAGGAAGGAAAGATGAAGGAAGGACAGAGAAGGAAGGACAGATGAAGGAAGGACAGAAGAATGGAAGGACAGATGAAGGAAGGACAGAGAAGGAAGGACAGATGAAGGACAGATGAATGAAGGACAGATGAAGGAAGGACGATAGAAGGAAGGACAGAAGAAGGAAGGACAGATGAAGGACGGAAAGATGAAGGAAGACAGATGAAGGACAGATGAATGAAGACGATGAAGGAAGGACAGAAGAATGAAGGACAGATGAAGGAAGGACAGAAGAAGGAAGGACAGAGAAGGAAGGGACAGATGAAGGAAGGACAGAGAAGGGAAGGACAGATAGGACAGATGAATGAAGGACAGATGAATGAAGGACAGAAGAAGGAAGGACAGATGAAGGACAGATGAAGGACGTGAGAAGGACGAAGAAGGAAGGACAGATGAAGGACAGATGAAGGACAGATGAATGAATGACAGAAGAAGGAAGACAGATGAAGGACAGATGAAGGAAGGACAGATGAAGGAAGGACAGAAGAAGGAAGGACAGATGAAGGACAGATGAAGGAAGGACAGATGAAGGACAGATGAATGAAGGACAGATGAAGGACAGAAGAAGGAGGACAGATGAATGAAGGAACATGAAGAAGGACAGATGAATGAAGGACAGATGAAGGAAGGACAGAAGAAGGAAGGACAGAAGAAGGAAGGACAGATGAGGAAGGACAGATGAATGAAGGATGATGAATGAAGGACGATGAAGGAAGGACAAATGAAGGAAGGACAGATGAAGGAAGGACGGATGAATGAAGGACGGATGAAGGAAGGACGGATGAAGGAAGGACAGTGAAGGAAGGACAGAAGAATGAAGGACAGATGATGAAGGACGAGATAGAAGGAAGGACTGATGAATGAAGGACAGATAGGAAGGACAGAGAAGGAAGGACAGATGAAACTAGGACAGATGAAGGAAGGACAGATGAAGGACAGATGAAGGACAGATGAAGGACAGATGAATGAAGGACAGATGAAGGAAGGACAGATGAAGGACAGATGAATGAAGGACAGATGAGAAGACAGAAGAAGGAAGGACAGATGAAGGACAGATGAAGAAGGACAGATGAAGGAAGGACATGAAGGAGGACAATGAGGAAGACAGATGAAGGAAGGACAGATGAAGGACAGATGAATGAGGACAATGAAGGAAGGACAAGATGAAGGAAGGACAGAAAGAAGGACAGATGAAGGAGGACAGAAAATAGGACAGATGAGGACATGAATGAAGGACAGATGAAGGAAGGACAGAAAAGAAGGACAGATGAAGGAAGGACAGAAAAGGACACAGATGAAGGAAGGAAAGATGAAGGAAGGAAAGATGAGGAGGACAGAAGAAGAGGACAGATGAAGGAGGACGAAGAAGGAAGGACAGAAGAAGGAAACAGATGAGGACAGATGAATTAAGGACGAAATGACAGATGAAGGAAGACAGAAGAAGGAAGGACAGATGAAGGAAGGACAGAAGAAGGAAGGACAGATGCGAAACAGAAGAAGGAAGGACAGATGAAGGGCAGATGAATGAAGGACGATGAAGGAAGGACAGAGGAAGGACAGAAGATAAGGAAGGACAATGAAGGAAGGACAGAAGGAATGCCAGAAGGAAGGACAGATGAAGACAGATGATGAATGACAGATGAATGAGGACAGAAGAAGGAAGGACAGATGAAGGACAGATTAGAAGGACATAAGAATAAGGACAAAGGACAGATGAAGGACAGATGAAGGAAGGACAGATGAAGGACAGATGAAGGACAGATGAAGGACAGATGAAGGAAGGACAGAAGAAGGAAGGACAGATGAAGGACAGATGAAGGAAGGACAGATGAAGGAAGGACAGAAGAAGGAAGGACAGATGAAGGACAGATTAAGGAAGGACAGATGAGGACAGATGAATGAAGGACATATGAAGGACAGAAGAAGGAAGGACAGATGAAGGAGACAGAAGAAGGAGGACAGATGAAGGAAGACAGAAGAAGACAGATGATAAGGACAGAAGAAGGAAGGACAGATGAAGGAAGGACAGAAGAAGGAAGGACAGATGAAGGAAGGACAGATGAAGGCAGATGATGAAGGACAGATGAAGGAAGGACAGAAGAAGGACAGATGAAGGACAGATGAAGGAAGGACAGAAGAAGGAAGGACAGATGAAGGACAGATGAATAAGGACAGATGAAGGAAGGACAGAAGAAGGAAGCAGATGACGGCAGATGAAGGAAGACAGAAGGACAGATTAATGAAGGACGATGAAGGACAGAAGAAGGAAGGACAGAAGAAGGAAGGACAGAAGAAGGAAGACAGATGAAGGACAGTGAAGGAAGGACAGAAGAAGGAAGGACAGATGAAGGACAGATGAAGGAAGGACAGATGAAGAAGGACAGAAGAAAGAAGGACAGATGAAGGACAGATGAAGGAAGACAGATGAAGGACAGATGAATGAAGACAGATGAAGGACAGAAGAAGAATGACAGATGAAGGAAGGACAGAAGCAGGAAGGACAGAAGAAGGAAGGACAGAAGAAGGAAGGACAGATGAAGGCGATTAGGAAGGACATGAAGGAAGGACAGAAGAAGGAAGGACATGAAGGACAGATGAAGGACAGATGAATGAAGGACAGATAAGGACAGAAGAAGGAAGGACAGAAGAAGGACAGATGAATGAATGACAGAAGAAGAAAAGACAGATATACTGTCTGGTCCATAATTCATATATATGTGTGTGTTTGTGTGTGTGTGTGTGTGTGTGTGTGTGTGTGTGTGTGTGTTACCTGTGTGTAGGTGTCAGTGATAGAATAGTCCACTAACACTGACACTAAAATGGAGATGGGAATACCAAAGTCACCGATGATCCTCCGAGCCTAAACCACAAACACAGAAAACACAGAAGGATAGTTTTCTTTACGTAGAATTTAGAAACAGACTTTAACCCTCTGGTATCCAGGTGTGCCTTTTACGCACACTTTGCACTTCGTTTTAAAAACTTCATATTATTTTTCACAATTTAAATAAGGTTAGAATTCAAAAGTTGTTCATTTGTGCATGATCTTTAAAATTCTTTCCACCAACTCAAATGTGCACAGTGTATACAAAAGAAAATGACCAGACTAGCATCTGTCTGCCCAGTGTGCATAAAACGCACTGTTTCTAACATTTGATCTGTGTGATTAGGACTGAGCTGGATTTACAAAAATAAAATCTAATTAGAGCAGAAAAATAAATCAATATATAATATTTAATAGTTTGATTTATAGGTGTGCATTTTACGCACACTTGGTGACAGATGCTAGTATTTTTGAACATTTGACCTAGCACCAAAAATAATAATAATGCAAATTAACTAATGTTGGAGTTAATCACTGACATATACCAGGATGAAAAAATCTAATAATATGTGATCCACTTTTTATGGAGTATATTTTTTAAAAAAAAATTTGTGTTTTTTTGCATCCAAAAAAATGGTTTGTTTCCATTACAAACACGGCATTTAAAGGGTTAAAAAAATTGTGACAATTATTGAGTATTTGTTATTTTTATTTACGGCTCAAGTCGATGAAATAGAAAAAAAGTGTAAAAGAATTAAAAACAAACTGTATGAATTTTTTTTTTACATTATTCCACAAGTGTGCATAAAAGGCACACCTGGTGCTTAGTAAGGTCCTTGGAGGACGGGATACCAGAGGATATAAACAGAAGGAGTGGATCAGTCTAAACCAGGGCTGTCAAACAGGCATCCCGGGGGCCAAATGCACCCCCCCCACCCACCCAAAAAAAGGTTCCAGTCCCACCCCTGGAATGAATTTCCAAAGTGTAGAAATTCCACAGTCCAGGCTGTGGAAACTCATGTTAGTGTGGGTTCCACATCCAGACCAATCTGATCTACAGTCCAATAAGAACAGCAGAAGGACCCACACAGAAGAACCACTGCAGATTTACTACTGGGTTGGATGGGAAAATAATATGACATTATGTCTGTAAATAATGACAACTATGTTGAATTAAGCAAAAAAAAAAAAAAACGAAGAAGAAAATCTGCAGTGGTTCTTCTGTGTGGGTTCTTCTGCTGTTCTTATTGGACTGTAGATCAGATTGGTCTGGATGTGGAACCCACACTAACATGAGTTCCACAGCCTGGACTGTGGAATTTAGACACTGTGTAAATTCATCCCAGGGGTCGGACTGGAACCTTTGGGGGACGCATTTGGGCCCCAGGACGCATGTTTGACAGCCCTGGTTTAGAATTTAGAAGGTGACTGAGAGGGAACAATCATTCTAGATTCAAACCAACACAGGTTTGTGTTCCTGTTATGGAAGAACCCACTCTGACATCTGCCACAGAAAGGAAGTCAGCAGCACAGCAGGGACCGAACGGACAAACACAGAACACATGTGTTTGGAACACATTTATGGAAATAAGGGACAGTTTAGGACAGACAGACTAAAGGGACAGTTTAGGACAGACAGACTAAAGGGACAGTTTAGGACAGACAGACTAAAGGGACAGTTTAGGACAGACAGACTAAAGGGACAGTTTAGGGACAGAGGGACTAAAGGGACAGTTTAGGACAGACAGACTAAAGGGACAGTTTAGGACAGAGGGACCTAAAGGGACAGTTTAGGACAGATAGACTAAAGGGACAGTTTAGGACAGAGGGACTAAAGGGACAGTTTAGGACAGACAGGACCTAAAGGGACAGTTTAGGACAGACGGGACCTAAAGGGACAGTTTAGGACAGATGGACGAAAGGGACAGTTTAGGACAGACATGGACTAAAGGGACAGTTTAGGACAGACAGACTAAAGGGACAGTTAGGACAGACAGACTAAAGGGACAGTTTAGGACAGAGGGACTAAAGGGACAGTTTAGGACAGACAGACTAAAGGACAGTTTAGGACAGATGGACCAAAGGGACAGTTTAGGACAGACGGACCAAAGGGACAGTTTAGGACAGAGGGACTAAAGGGACAGTTTAGGACAGACTAGAAGTTAAAGGGACAGTTTAGGACAGATGGACCAAAGGGACAGTTTAGGACAGATGGACCAAAGGGACAGTTTAGGACAGACGGACCAAAGGGACAGTTTAGGACAGAGGGACTAAAGGGACAGTTTAGGACAGATGGACTAAAGGGACAGTTTAGGACAGATGGACCTAAAGGGACAGTTTAGGACAGATGGACCAAAGGGACAGTTTAGGACGCAGGGACTAAAGGGACAGTTTAGGACAGACAGGACTAAAGGGACAGTTTAGGGACAGAGGGACTAAAGGGACAGTTTAGGACAGAGGGAATAAAGGGACAGTTTAGGACAGACAGACCTAAAGGGACAGTTTAGGACAGAGGGACTAAAGGACAGTTTAGGACAGATGGACTAAAGGGACAGTTTAGGAACAGACAGACTAAAGGGACAGTTTAGGACAGACGACTAAAGGGACAGTTTAGGACAGAGGGACTAAAGGGACAGTTTAGGACAGACAGACTAAAGGGACAGTTTGGGACAGACGACAAGGACAGTTTAGGACAGATGGACCAAGGGACAGTTTAGGACAGATGGACCAAAGGGACAGTTTAGGACAGATGGACCAAAGGGACAGTTTAGGACAGACGGACCAAAGGGACAGTTAGGACAGAGGACTAAAGGGACAGTTTGGACAGACAGACTAAAGGGACAGTTTAGGACAGAGGGACTAAAGGGACAGTTTTAGGACAGATGGACTAAAGGGACGGTTTAGGACAGAGGGACCAAAGGGACAGTTTAGGACAGAGGGACCAAAGGGGACAGTTTAGGACAGAGGGACCAATGGGACAGTTTAGGACAGAGGGACCAATGGGACAGTTTAGGACAGAGGGACTAAAGGGACAGTTTAGGACAGAGGGACCAAAGGGACGGTTTAGGACAGAGGGACTAAAGGGACAGTTTAGGACAGATGGACTAAAGGGACAGTTTTAGGACAGAGGGACTAAAGGGACAGTTTAGGACAGATGGACTAAAGGGACAGTTTAGGACAGAGGACTAAAGGGGACAGTTTAGGGACAGACGGGACCAAAGGGACAGTTTAGGACAGAGGGACTAAAGGGACAGTTTAGGACAGACGGACCAAAGGGACAGTTTAGGACAGATGGACCAAGGGACAGTTTAGGACAGCCGGACCAAAGGGACAGTTTAGGACAGACGGACTAAAGGGGACAGTTTAGGACCGACGGACTAAAGGGACAGTTTAGGACAGAGGGACCAAAGGGGACAGTTTAGGACAGACGGACCAAAGGGACAGTTTAGGACCGAGGGACTAAAGGGACAGTTTAGGACAGATGGACTAAGGGACAGTTAGGACAGAGGACTAAAGGGACAGTTTAGGACAGACGGACCAAAGGGACAGTTTAGGACAGACGGACTCAAAGGGACAGTTTAGGACCGAGGGACTAAAGGGACAGTTTAGGACAGATGGACCAAGGGACAGTTTAGGACAGATGGACGAAAGGGACAGTTTAGACAGATGGACTAAAGGGACAGTTTAGGACAGACGGACAAAGGACAGTTTAGGACAGAGGGACAAAAGGGGACAGTTTAGGACAGACGGACCAAAAGGGACAGTTTAGGACAGAGGACTAAAGGGACAGTTTAGGACAGATGGACTAAAGGGACAGTTTAGGACAGAGGGACTAAAGGGACAGTTTAGGACAGACGGACAAAGGGCAGTTAGGACAGACGGACCAAGGACAGTTTAGGACAGATGGACTAAAGGGACAGTTTAGGACCGAGGGACTAAAGGGACAGTTTAGGAACAGATGGACTAAAGGGACAGTTTAGGACAGATGGACCTAAAGGGACAGTTTAGGACAGACGGACCAAAGGGACAGTTTAGGACAGATGGACTAAAGGGACAGTTAGGACAGACGGACCAAAGGGACAGTTAGGACAGAACGGACTAAGGGACGTTTAGGACAGATGGACTAAAGGGACAGTTTAGGACAGATGGACTAAGGGACAGTTTAGGACAGATGGACTAAAGGACAGTTTAGGACGAGGGACCAAAGGGACAGTTTAGGACCAGATGGACCGTGACACCATGGTATGAACAGAAAGTTCACCTTTCCGCCCAAGAATCGATGTTCTAAACTTTCTGAGGAAGAAAGCCACAAAGAAGGTTCCCATCATGAGGACCAGAGACCAGGGCCGTGGTTGGGCTGGTTGAACACATCTGGGGTTCTGAAGGTCCGGTAGAGGACCGTCACTGGGATAGACGGCCAACAGAGGATGTTCCTGAAACACCTGAAGACAGGAAGACCAACCAACTCACATCAGCTGATACATGACCCTGGAGTCCATCTGGTCTACAGGTGGACCACATGAGCCTGGAGTCCATCTGGTCTACAGGTGGACCACATGACCCTGGAGTCCATCTGTTCTACAGGTGACCACATGAGCCGGAGTCCATCTGTTTCTACAGGTGGACCACATGAGCCCGGAGTCCATCTGGTCTACAGGTGGACCACATGAGCCCGGAGTCCATCTGGTCTACAGGTGGACCACATGAGCCCGGAGTCCATCTAGTCTACAGGTGGACCACATGAGCCCGGAGTCCATCTAGTCTACAGGTGGACCACATGACCCTGGAGTCCATCTGGTCTACAGGTGGACCACATGAGCCCGGAGTCCATCTGGTCTACAGGTGGACCACATGAGCCCGGAGTCCATCTGGTCTACAGGTGGACCACATGAGCCCGGAGTCCATGTTCTACAGGTGGACCACATGAGCCCGGAGTCCATCTGTTCTACAGGTGGACCACATGAGCCCGGAGTCCATCTGGTCTACAGGTGGACCACATGACCCCGGAGTCCATCTGGTCTACAGGTGACCACATGAGCCCGGAGTCCATCTGGTCTACAGGTGGACCACATGAGCCCGGAGTCCATCTGGTCTACAGGTGGACCACATGAGCCTGGAGTCCATCTGTTCTAAAGGTGGACCACAGAGCCCGGAGTCCATCTGGTCTACAGGTGGACCACATGAGCCCGGAGTCCATCTGGTCTACAGGTGGACCACATGAGCCCGGAGTCCATCTGTTCTAAAGGTGGACCACATGAGCCCGGAGTCCATCTGTTCTACAGGTGGACCACATGAGCCCGGAGTCCATCTGGTCTACAGGTGGACCACATGAGCCTGGAGTCCATGTGGTCTCCAGGTGGACCGCTGCAGTAGAACACCTTCATTCAGTCCAGTCCAGGTTGCTGCATCTTTGGCTTTTGTGTTTGTTGTTTTGCGTCGGGTCTGTAAATAATGTTGAATTCATGGTTGAATCATGGGTCAACTCAGTTGCATGTTTACCTTGAAAAGCTTGGAGAAAGTCTCATAAATAAATATGAGGGAGATGAGGAAAGCGAAGATCTCCTGGGTAAAGGGTGAGATGTATCGGACCAGGAAGCTGCCTTCTGCCGCCACGATCACCAGGACGTATAAGATGAGCCAGAAGCCGTCCGACCCGACCCGTCAGGTACTCGAAGCCCTGGGTCTGACAGAACTGGGTCCAGAGAAACAGAGACACGAAGAGAAGGATGAGACGACCGGGACAGACGGGACAGTCCACTGGTGTTCTTACTTAAATCACCTTATAGAAGGCTTCTATTAACACCAGTTATACTTA
>NC_043977.1:59098854-59131347 GCF_902148855.1 Sphaeramia orbicularis | reverse complement strand
CACCCCCAAAAGGGTCCAACCCCACCCCCAAAGGGTCCAACCCCACCACCCCAAGGGTCCGACCCCACCCGCCAAAGGGTCCAACCCCACCAAGGGTCCGACCCCCCCCCCAAAGGGTCCAACCCCACCAAAGGGTCCAACCCCACCCCCAAGGGTCCAAACCCCAACACCCAAGGGTCCAGACCCCCCCCCCAAGGGTCCAACCCCAACTGCCAAAGGGTCCAACCCCCCCAAAGGGTCCGACCCCCCCCAAAGGGTCACCCCACCAAAGGGTCCGACCCCCCCCCAAAGGGCCAACCCACCAAAGGTCCTACCCCCCCCCAAAAGGTCCCTACCCCCACCCCCAAAAGGGTCCAACCCCACCCCCAAAGGGTCCAACCCCAACACCCAAAGGGTCCAACCCCACCCGCCAAAGGGTCCAACCCCACCAAAGGGTCCGACCCCCCCCCAAGGGTCCAACCCCACCAAAGGGTCCAACCCCACCCCCAAAGGGTCCAACCCCAACACCCAAAGGGTCCGACCCCCCCCAAGGGTCCGACCCCACCTGCCAAAGGGTCCAACCCCACCAAAGGGTCCGACCCCCCCCCAAAGGGTCCAACCCCACCAAAGGGTCCTACCCCACCCCCCAAAGGGTCCGACCCCACCAAAGGGTCCGACCCCCCCCAAAGGGTCCAACCCCACCAAAGGGTCCTACCCCACCCCCAAAAGGGTCCGACCCTGCCCCTGGGATGAATGTGTGAAGTGCACTACTTACACTGAACATGTGAACGACCATTTGAGTTGCAGTTCCACAGACAGACCAGTGTGATCAGGAAAATACTGTCAGGATACACACACACGCGCACACACGCACACACACACGCGCACACACGCACACACACACGCGCACACACGCACACACACGCACACACACGCACACACACTCAGGATTCACTTTAGTGAAAAAAAGGAAAAGACATGAAAATGTTGACATTTATAAACTCTCCTTTTCACCAAAACATGTGAACGTCCTGAACTAAACATGAACAAGACAGACTGAAAGTACAGAGGTCACAGTTCAGTGTGTTGTTAAATGTGTGTGTGTGTGTTAAAATGAACATGTACAAATGATAAAGTGAGGATGGATACTGGTCCAAGTGCAGCTGTTTTTCTTCTGAACTTCCAGGGAATTCATGGTTGATGAGATGATTGACATGTTTGGTGAAAGGAGGGTTTGGAACTATAAATAACTTCATCATGTAATTTGACTTTTTTATGGAAGTCAGTCTGTCTCATCAGATTTGGAATTATAAAAGTTTTTGAATTGCTTGCGCTGAATTTTTTTGCTGTGAAATTAAATATGTGAATTTTTTGTCTCAATTCAACTATATTCATAAATTTAGAATAAAAAATTCAGAAGCAAAAAATTCCCATCACACATCCGGGACACCAAGGACAAGCAACCGATTCTGTCTGAAGTCCAACTGACAGCCGGCCAATCCAGTTACGTTAGCGTGGTCATGTGACGCCGGTGCAGGAAGACGGTCAGCGCGGACGTGTGATCGCAAGTTTTTGTCTGAATTTTTTGCATCTGAATTTTTTGTATCTATTTTTTTTTTTTATTCTAACTTTATGAACATAGTTGAATTCAGATACAAAAAAAATCAGATACTTAATTTCAGTGCCAAAAAACATTCAGTGCTAGAAATTCCACAGCTTTTCTAATTCCACATGTGATGAGACAGACGGACTCCCATCTGTTCTCAGGCTGAACCCAGATGAACAGACCATCTGGAGCCGTCCTGGTTTAAAGGTTGTACCACACGGGTCTGTCTGCGGCCCCTCATAGAACACGATCACTAACACTGTACACATTCCATGGGTCAGACTGGAGCATCAGGTGGGCTGCTTTGGACCCGCGGGCCTCATGTTTGACCCCCCAGGTCTAAAGTGTCCGTCTGGTCAAAGCTGCAGTTACATGTGCTCTACAACAAAAGGAAGAAAGGCTTTACTTCTGGAGCTATTTCACTATTTGTGCATTTGTGTGAGCCCCTCTGGTGTCCTGGTTCCTGTGGGTTCCTCACCACCACCTGCACACACAGGTTCCAGACACCTGCTGTGATTGGTCGGAGCTGAGGGGGGCGTGGTCTGCGCTCCTATTGGCTCTTCGGTCACCTTTACACCAACATGTGGATCTCATTGTACTCGTCCCGTCCGTCCTCGTCAAAGTTTGGAGAGTCCTCATCACAGTCCAGCTGTCAACACACACACACACACGGAAAAAGACCACAGAACTTTAGCATTAGCATTAGCAGGTTTACTACACACACACACAGAAGAAGACCACAGAACGTTAGCATTAGCATTAGCAGGTTTACTACACACACACACAGAAGAAGACCACAGAACGTTAGCATTAGCATTAGCAGGTTTACTACACACACACACAGAAGAAGACCACAGAACTTTAGCATTGCATTAGAAGGATTTACTACACACACACACAGAAGAAGACCACAGAATGTTAGCATTATCATTAGCAGGTTTACTACACACACCACAGAAGAAGACCACAGAACGTTAGCATTAGCATTAGCAGGTTAACTACACACACACACAGAAGAAGACCACAGAACGTTAGCATTAGCAGGTTTACTACACACACACACACGAAGAAGACCACAGAACGTTAGCATTAGCATTAGCAGGTTTACTACACACACACACGAAGAAGACCACAGAACTTTAGCATTAGCATTAGCAGGTTTACTCCACACACACCACAGAAGAAGACCACAGAACGTTAGCATTAGCATTAGCAGGTTTACTACACACACACACACACAGAAGAAGACCACAGAATGTTAGCATTAGCATTAGCAGGTTTACTACACACACACACAGAAGAAGACCACAGAACGTTAGCATTAGCATTAGCAGGTTTACTACACACACACACAGAAAAAGACCACAGAACTTTAGCATTAGCATTAGCAGGTTTACTACACACACACACAGAAGAAGACCACAGAACGTTAGCATTAGCATTAGCAGGTTAACTACACACACACACAGAAGAAGACCACAGAACGTTAGCATTAGCAGGTTTACTACACACACACACACAGAAGAAGACCACAGAACGTTAGCATTAGCATTAGCAGGTTTACTACACACACACACAGAAGAAGACCACAGAACTTTAGCATTAGCATTAGCAGGTTTACTACACACACACACAGAAGAAGACCACAGAACGTTAGCATTAGCATTAGCAGGTTTACTACACACACACACACACACAGAAGAAGACCACAGAATGTTAGCATTAGCATTAGCAGGTTTACTACACACACACACAGAAGAAGACCACAGAACGTTAGCATTAGCATTAGTAGGTTTACTCCACACACACACAGAAGAAGACCACAGAACGTTAGCCTTAGCATTAGCAGGTTTACTACACACACACACAGAAGAAGACCACAGAACGTTAGCATTAGCATTAGTAGGTTTACTCCACACACACACAGAAGAAGACCACAGAACGTTAGCCTTAGCATTAGCAGGTTTACTCCACACACACACAGAAGAAGACCACAGAACGTTAGCCTTAGCATTAGCAGGTTTACTACACACACACACAGAAGAAGACCACAGAACGTTAGCATTAGCAGCTTTACTGCACACACACACATTTTCATTTTATCACTTTATTTATTTATTCCGACAGGGACAATATACATGAACCTTAAAAAGGACAGATGTAGTGTGCAGGTTGTAGCACTAGAGCTAATTTCCACCTGTAGCCCCTGGGCAAACTGATGTTATCATTAAAAATACACACATTAATAAAAAGTAAGACATTACAGAACAGTAAAAATGCATATTTATAACTCCATCTGTGTAAAATACTCATTCCCATCCAACCATTCACTTTCACATGGACTGAACTGACTACAAACAAACTGAAAGAAGAGCACAGAGGGTTAGCGTTAGCATTAGCAGCTTTACTCCACACACACACCCACACACACACACACACACACACACACACACACTCCTTCCTCAGACCCTAACGTACCGCCTGCAGTTCCCGTTCCTCAAAGATCCTGGACAGTATGAGGCGTCTCAGTGGAACCGTCATGATGAGGACGAAGGGGAACGCCAACGACGCCACGGTGGACTTCACTACCCATAAGGCCACGATGCAGGCCAGCTGGATGAGCGTGAACAGGTTCATACGCCATGTCTTCACCTGGAGGACACACAGCAGGGGGTCAGGACTGGACCCAGACCACCAGGACTGGACTGGACCACCAGGACCGGACCAAGACCCACAGGACTGGACCAAGACCACCAGGACTGGACTGGACCACCAGGACTGGACCAAGACCCACAGGACTGGACTGGACCCAGACCCCCAAGGACTGGACCCAGACCCAAAGGACTGGACCAAGACCACCAGGACTGGACTGGACCACCAGGACTGGACCAAGACCCACAGGACTGGACTGGACCCCCAGGACTGAGCCCCCCAGGACTGGACTGGACCCACAGGACTGGACTGGACGCCCAGGACTAGATCCAGACCCCTAGGACTGGACCCAGACCCAGGGACTAAGCCCCCCAGGGCCTGTGGCCACCTCAGACCCAGTCCAACAGACCCAGTCCCTCAGACCCAGTCCCTCAGACCCAGTCCTTCAGACCCAGTTCAACAGACCCAGTCCTTCAGACCCAGTCCAACAGACCCAGTCCCTCAGACCCAGTCCTTCAGACCCAGTCCTTCAGACCCAGTCCCTCAGACCCAGTCCCTCAGACCCAGTCCTTCAGACCCAGTTCAACAGACCCAGTCCTTCAGACCCAGTCCAACAGACCCAGTCCCTCAGACCCAGTCCTTCAGACCCAGTCCAACAGACCCAGTCCCTCAGACCCAGTCCTTCAGACCCAGTTCAACAGACCCAGTCCTTCAGACCCAGTCCCTCAGACCCAGTCCAACAGACCCAGTCCCTCAGACCCAGTCCCTCAGACTCAGTCCCTCAGACCCAGTCCCTCAGACCCAGTCCTTCAGACCCGGTCCCTCAGACCCGGTCCCTCAGACCCAGTCCCTCAGACCCAGTCCCTCAGACCCAGTCCTTCAGACCCAGTCCCTCAGACCCAGTCCCTCAGACCCAGTCCTTCAGACCCAGTCCCTCAGACCCGGTCCCTCAGACCCAGTCCCTCAGACCCAGTCCCTCAGACCCAGTTCAACAGACCCAGTCCCTCAGACCCAGTCCCTCAGACCCAGTCCTTCAGACCCAGTCCCTCAGACCCGGTCCCTCAGACCCAGTTCAACAGACCCAGTCCTTCAGGCCCAGTCCTTCAGACCCAGTCCCTCAGACCCAGTTCAACAGACCCAGTCCCTCAGACCCAGTCCCTCAGACCCAGTCCCTCAGACCCAGTTCAACAGACCCAGTCCCTCAGACCCAGTCCCTCAGACCCAGTCCCTCAGACCCGGTCCCTCAGACCCAGTCCCTCAGACCCGGTCCTTCAGACCCAGTCCCTCAGACCCAGTTCAACAGACCCAGTCCCTCAGACCCAGTCCCTCAGACCCAGTCCTTCAGACCCAGTCCCTCAGACCCAGTCCTTCAGGCCCAGTCCCTCAGACCCAGTCCTTCAGTGACCCCCTCTACAGCAGACCTCAGGCTGGTGGCTCCCTCTGGTGGACAGACTGTGTGTGGGTTTGATGTGAAACACATCCAGTGTGAAGTGAACTGTGGTTCAGCTTCAGCTTCAGCTTCAGCTGCTGTAACAGACACTGGACTCAAACAGATGGCTGCATATGTGAACATGCATGAACCAGGAAAAAGGATCTGGATTTTTTTTAGATTGAGTTCATTTCTCAAAATGAGGCTAAAGTTGAAATGCATTTGGAATTTAAAAAAAAAAAGGGGTTTTATTTAGAAGATGTTTTCCCTCCTCAGACCCAGGAAAGGACCAGTTTGGACTGGTTTTACTTCAACAACTGCAGATACTGGAAACATCAAAATACAACAGTTTTTCAGATGCATTTTTTTATTCTATTTACTGAATGTCCTTAGTGGTGGACAGTTTTGTTTGTTTTTTTGTCTCACTCTGTGAACCTGTTGTCCAGCGGTGGACACTAGACCCATGTGTGGGTCTGAGGAGGTCCACTGGAGCAGATCCACATCAGTCCACATTCTACAACTAACAGGATCCTTGAGTTCAGGGTCTGTACAGACCGGACCCACGTGGGTCTGAGGGTCTGTACAGACCGGACCCACGTGGTCTGGACTATAGTACCTGTGGAACCCTTTGGAACCTCAGTTCAACTATGGGTCCACTAATGTGGACGTCAGCCATCAAAGGGTTAAAGATTCACAAGTTGAAAAGAAAAGAACAAATTCAGTCATTTCTGCACAGATTCAGTTATTCCCTCCGCCAGGAGCTATGGTGATCACTTTGCTTTGTGTGTTTGTTTGTTTGTTTGTTTGTGTGTTTGTTTGTTTGTTTGTTAGCAAGATAACTCCAAAAGTTATGGACAGATTTTCAGGAAATTTTCAGGAAATGTTGATACTGGCAGAAGGAAGAAATGATTACATTTTGGTGGTGATGGTGGGGGGGGGGGGGGGGGGGGGGGCAGATCTGTCTTGGTGGAGGTCTGCACTCTCTGAGTGCTTTTCTACTTTCCAGAGGTTTTCCTGGTCTTTGTCTTTAGTGGACTATCAGTTTGTGGTCCAGACTCATATGGTTTCCGTAAATCTGTGCATCCAGGTGGAACCGGTCCAACTGGGTCCAACAGGGTCATACGTAGTCCACACCTGCATGTGGAACAGTCCACAAACACAGACTGAGCATGTGCAGGAGACAGGAAAACCACAGAAGAACGCACTGAGCATGTGCAGGAGGTTCCAACCACAGAAGAACGCACTGAGCATGTGCAGGAGGTTCCAACCACAGAAGAACGCACTGAGCATGTGCAGGATCCGTCCTTGGTTTTCTTCTTCTGGTCATATGGTCCTATGGTTGTCATGGTTTCCATACAGTGGTGTTGGTCCTATCCGTACACCAACACCGGGGGGGGCGGAGCCAACACAAGGGGGCGTAGCTGGGAAATTGTTTATGCTCTGGGACCCGTTCGACAAAAATACTGTTTCAGGCACCAACAACGCCAGTGTCATGTGACCAAAGGCCCAAACCACAGGAAACTGTAGTGGACTGACATAATGTGGGTGTGGTGTGTGTGTGTGTGTGGGGGGGGGGGGGCACAGTACTGTGGACACAAGAGGACAATGAGTTGATGGAACAGTGTCCATGATTGGATCTGGGACAACAACATGTCCTTACTGCTGATTGGAACAGGACAAATTAGGACATCTGATTGGCTCTGGGAAAAGAGACACACCCATATTTGGTGCCTCAGTACTGTGGACGTAGAGAATGGCTTTTTTTATGTGCATAAACATAATGAACTGTGTCCAATTTAAGGACACACACCAGTCTGTGGGACATGTGTGGGACATGTGTGGGCTATGTCTGGAACATGTGTGGGCCATCTGTGAAACATGTATGGGCCATCTGTGGAACATGTGTGGGACATCTGTGGAACATCTGTGGAACATGTGTGGGACATCTGTGGAACATGTATGGGACATCTGTGGAACATGTGTGGGACATCTGTGGAACATCTGTGGAACATGTGTGGGACATCTGTGGAAAATGTGTGGGACATGTGTGGGCCATGTGTGGAACATCTGTGGAACATGTGTGGGGCATCTGTGGAAAATGTGTGGGACATGTGTGGGCCATGTGTGGAACATCTGTGGAACATGTGTGGGACATCTGTGGAACATGTGTGGGCCATCTGTGAAACATGTGTGGGACATCTGTGGAACATGTGTGGAACATGTGTGGGCCATCTGTGAAACATGTGTGGGACATCTGTGGAACATGTGTGGAACATGTGTGGGCCATCTGTGAAACATGTGTGGGACATCTGTGGAACATGTGTGGAACATGTGTGGGCCATCTGTGAAACATGTGTGGGACATCTGTGGAACATGTGTGGGCCATCTGTGGAACATGTGTGGGCCATCTGTGGAACATGTGTGGGGCATCTGTGGAAAATGTGTGGGACATGTGTGGGACATGTGTTGGGCATCTGTGGGACATGTGTGGGCCATCTGTGGGACATGTGTGGGACATCTGTGGAACATCTGTGGAACATGTGTGGGACATCTGTGGAACATGTATGGGACATCTGTGGAACATGTGTGGGACATCTGTGGAACATCTGTGGAACATGTGTGGGACATCTGTGGAAAATGTGTGGGACATGTGTGGGCCATGTGTGGAACATCTGTGGAACATGTGTGGGGCATCTGTGGAAAATGTGTGGGACATGTGTGGGCCATGTGTGGAACATCTGTGGAACATGTGTGGGACATCTGTGGAACATGTGTGGGCCATCTGTGAAACATGTGTGGGACATCTGTGGAACATGTGTGGAACATGTGTGGGCCATCTGTGAAACATGTGTGGGACATCTGTGGAACATGTGTGGAACATGTGTGGGCCATCTGTGAAACATGTGTGGGACATCTGTGGAACATGTGTGGAACATGTGTGGGCCATCTGTGAAACATGTGTGGGACATCTGTGGAACATGTGTGGGCCATCTGTGGAACATGTGTGGGCCATCTGTGGAACATGTGTGGGGCATCTGTGGAAAATGTGTGGGACATGTGTGGGACATGTGTTGGGCATCTGTGGGACATGTGTGGGCCATCTGTGGGACATGTGTTGGGCATCTGTGGGACAAGTGTGGAAAATGTGTGGGACATGTGTGGGCCATCTGTGGAACATGTGTGGGGCATCTGTGGAAAATGTGTGGGACATGTGTGGGCCATGTGTGGGACATCTGTGGGACATGTGTGGGCCATCTGTGGAACATGTGTGGGCCATCTGTGGAACATGTGTGGGGCATCTGTGGAAAATGTGTGGGACATGTGTGGGACATGTGTTGGGCATCTGTGGGACATGTGTGGGCCATCTGTGGGACATGTGTTGGGCATCTGTGGGACAAGTGTGGAAAATGTGTGGGACATGTGTGGGCCATCTGTGGAACATGTGTGGGGCATCTGTGGAAAATGTGTGGGACATGTGTGGGCCATGTGTGGGACATCTGTGGGACATGTGTGGGCCATCTGTGGGACATGTGTTGGGCATCTGTGGGACAAGTGTGGGACATGTGAGGGACATGTGTGGGACATGGACAGCTGGACCTGGTGTGGTTACCTTGGTGACGTAGATGTGGTCTGGGTGGTGCTTGGCGGGCGTGCACATCAGTGTGATGCGTTCGTACAGCTGGATGCCCGTTAAAGAGGTGACGCCCATGTACAGGAAGATACCAAACAGCACAGCCAATGGGATGAGGCGGAGCACGTCTGTCATCACTATGGACAGACCTGAGGACGAGAGAGGACAGACACACACACACACACACACACGCATGCGCATGCATGCACGCACACACATACACACACATGCACGTGCATGCACACACACAGGCTTTGGTTAGAAGAAAACTGATTAGAACAGGAACAATCTGGATGCTGTTAGTCTTGGTCTGATGGTGGTTGGTGGGTGGGTGTCCTTGTCCCGGTCCTTGTCCCAGTCCTTGTCCCGGTCCTGGTCCTGGTCCTTGTCCCGGTCCTTGTCTGGTCCTTGTCCCAGTCCTTGTCCCGGTCCCAGTCCCGGTCCCTGTCCCTGTCCCGGTCCTTGTCCCGGTCCTTGTCCGGTCCTTGTCCCGGTCCTTGTCCCAGTCCTTGTCCCGGTCCTTGTCCGGTCCTTGTCCCAGTCCCTGTCCCAGTCCCAGTCCCGGTCCTTGTCCTGGTCCTGTCCCGGTCCTTGTCTGGTCCTTGTCCGGTCCTTGTCCCGGTCCAGTCCGGTCCCTGTCCCGGTCCTTGTCCCGGTCCTTGTCCGGTCCTTGTCCCGGTCCTTGTCCTAGTCCTTGTCCCGGTCCTTGTCCGGTCCTTGTCCCGGTCCTTGTCCCGGTCCTTGTCCCAGTCCTTGTCCCGGTCCTTGTCCCTGTCCGGTCCTTGTCCCGGTCCCAGTCCTGGTCCCTGTCCGGTCCTTGTCCCGGTCCTTGTCCCGGTCCTTGTCCGGTCCTTGTCCCGGTCCTTGTCCCAGTCCTTGTCCCGGTCCTTGTCCCTGTCCGGTCCTTGTCCCAGTCCCAGTCCCGGTCCTTGTCCTGGTCCTTGTCCCAGTCCTTGTCCCGGTCCTTGTCCCAGTCCCTGTCCCAGTCCCAGTCCCGGTCCTTGTCCTGGTCCTTGTCCCAGTCCTTGTCCCGGTCCTTGTCCGGTCCTTGTCCCAGTCCCAGTCCCAGTCCCGGTCCTTGTCCCGGTCCCAGTCCTCTTACCTACAAGCACAGCCACCAGCAGCCCCGTCAGCCTCTGCTCCTTCACCTCCTGGATCATGGGCTTCTCTCCGGGTGCCGTGGCTTTACTCATGACCGTCAGAGCGTTGACGTGGGTCACCGAACGCACCGTGGCCGCCGTCAGCCAGGGAAGTCCGAACAGAGGACAGACGGCGCCCAGGATGACGATGAGCAGCAGGTCCAGGTGGAAACCCGAACCTTTGACCAGACGACGCTCCTTCTTACTGACGATCAGTCTGAGGACAGGGAAGAAGAACAGGGTTTTATGGAGGACAGGGTCATGTGACACAGGTAGGAGGAGAATCCATACGTACGAAGTGATCTGAGTTTCCATGAAGATGAGGATGAAGACCAGCAGGGCAGGGACCACCGAGGCCCCCATCATCCATGTGGGGAAGGGACGTTTGTCCCCAAAGGGACTGATGAACCAGCCCCGTTTGTCTGGAGACGTGACGGAGAAACCAGAGGGAACGTTGAGTTTCTGTAAGGAAAAGAGAGGAGGATGAAGGAAGGACAGATGAAGGAAGGACAGAAGAAGGAAGGACAGATGAATGAAGGACAGAAGAAGGAAGGACAGGTGAATGAAGGACAGATGAATGAAGGACAGGTGAATGAAGGACAGATGAAGGAAGGACAGATGAAGGAAGGACAGATGAATGAAGGACAGGTGAATGAAGGACAGATGAAGGAAGGACAGATGAAGGAAGGACAGGTGAATGAAGGACAGATGAATGAAGGACAGAAGAAGGAAGGACAGATGAAGGTAGGACAGATGAAGGACAGAAGAAGGAAGGACAGGTGAATGAAGGACAGATGAATGAAGGACAGGGGAATGAAGGACAGATGAAGGAAGGACAGATGAATGAAGGACAGGTGAATGAAGGACAGGTGAAGGAAGGACAGATGAATGAAGGACAGATGAAGGAAGGACAGATGAATGAAGGACAGGTGAATGAAGGACAGATGAATGAAGGACAGGTGAAGGAAGGACAGATGAATGAAGGACAGGTGAATGAAGGACAGGTGAATGAAGGACAGATGAAGGAAGGACAGATGAAGGAAGGACAGAAGAAGGAAGGACAGATGAATGAAGGACAGGTGAATGAAGGACAGATGAAGGAAGGACAGATGAATGAAGGACAGATGAATGAAGGACAGGTGAATGAAGGACAGATGAAGGAAGGACAGATGAATGAAGGACAGATGAAGGAAGGACAGAAGAAGGAAGGACAGAAGAAGGAAGGACAGATGAATGAAGGACAGATGAAGGAAGGACAGATGAATGAAGGATGGATGAATGAAGGACGAATGAATGAAGGACAGATGAAGGAAGGACAGATGAAGGAAGGACGGATGAATGAAGGACGGATGAATGAAGGACAGATGAAGGAAGGACAGAAGAAGGAAGGACAGATGAATGAAGGACAGATGAAGGAAGGACGGATGAATGAAGGACAGATGAAGGAAGGACAGAAGAAGGAAGGACAGATGAACTAAGGACAGATGAAGGAAGGACAGATGAAGGACAGATGAAGGAAGGACAGATGAAGGACAGATGAATGAAGGACAGATGAAGGAAGGACAGATGAAGGACAGATGAATGAAGGACAGATGAAGGAAGGACAGAAGAAGGAAGGACAGATGAAGGACAGATGAATGAAGGACAGATGAAGGAAGGACAGATGAAGGAAGGACAGATGAAGGAAGGACAGATGAAGGACAGATGAATGAAGGACAGATGAAGGAAGGACAGATGAAGGAAGGACAGAAGAAGGAAGGACAGATGAAGGAAGGACAGAAGAAGGAAGGACAGAAGAAGGAAGGACAGATGAAGGAAGGACAGAAGAAGGAAGGACAGATGAAGGACAGATGAATGAAGGACAGATGAAGGAAGGACAGAAGAAGGAAGGACAGATGAAGGAAGGACAGAAGAAGGACGGACAGATGAAGGAAGGAAAGATGAAGGAAGGAAAGATGAAGGAAGGACAGAAGAAGGAAGGACAGATGAAGGAAGGACAGAAGAAGGAAGGACAGATGAAGGAAGGACAGAAGAAGGAAGGACAGATGAAGGACAGATGAATGAAGGACAGATGAAGGAAGGACAGATGAAGGAAGGACAGAAGAAGGAAGGACAGATGAAGGAAGGAAAGATGAAGGAAGGACAGATGAAGGACAGATGAATGAAGGACAGATGAAGGAAGGACAGAAGAAGGAAGGACAGATGAAGGAAGGACAGAAGAAGGAAGGACAGATGAAGGAAGGACAGATGAAGGAAGGACAGAAGAAGGAAGGACAGATGAAGGACAGATGAATGAAGGACAGATGAATGAAGGACAGAAGAAGGAAGGACAGATGAAGGACAGATGAAGGACAGATGAAGGAAGGACAGAAGAAGGAAGGACAGATGAAGGACAGATGAAGGACAGATGAAGGAAGGACAGAAGAAGGAAGGACAGATGAAGGACAGATGAAGGAAGGACAGATGAAGGAAGGACAGAAGAAGGAAGGACAGATGAAGGACAGATGAAGGAAGGACAGATGAAGGACAGATGAATGAAGGACAGATGAAGGACAGAAGAAGGAAGGACAGATGAATGAAGGACAGATGAAGGAAGGACAGATGAATGAAGGACAGATGAAGGAAGGACAGAAGAAGGAAGGACAGAAGAAGGAAGGACAGATGAAGGAAGGACAGATGAATGAAGGATGGATGAATGAAGGACGAATGAATGAAGGACAAATGAAGGAAGGACAGATGAAGGAAGGACGGATGAATGAAGGACGGATGAATGAAGGACGGATGAAGGAAGGACAGATGAAGGAAGGACAGAAGAAGGAAGGACAGATGAATGAAGGACAGATGAAGGAAGGACGGATGAATGAAGGACAGATGAAGGAAGGACAGAAGAAGGAAGGACAGATGAACTAAGGACAGATGAAGGAAGGACAGATGAAGGACAGATGAAGGACAGATGAAGGACAGATGAATGAAGGACAGATGAAGGAAGGACAGATGAAGGACAGATGAATGAAGGACAGATGAAGGAAGGACAGAAGAAGGAAGGACAGATGAAGGACAGATGAATGAAGGACAGATGAAGGAAGGACAGATGAAGGAAGGACAGATGAAGGAAGGACAGATGAAGGAAGGACAGATGAAGGACAGATGAATGAAGGACAGATGAAGGAAGGACAGATGAAGGAAGGACAGAAGAAGGAAGGACAGATGAAGGAAGGACAGAAGAAGGAAGGACAGATGAAGGACAGATGAATGAAGGACAGATGAAGGAAGGACAGAAGAAGGAAGGACAGATGAAGGAAGGACAGAAGAAGGACGGACAGATGAAGGAAGGAAAGATGAAGGAAGGAAAGATGAAGGAAGGACAGAAGAAGGAAGGACAGATGAAGGAAGGACAGAAGAAGGAAGGACAGAAGAAGGAAGGACAGATGAAGGACAGATGAATGAAGGACAGATGAAGGAAGGACAGATGAAGGAAGGACAGAAGAAGGAAGGACAGATGAAGGAAGGACAGAAGAAGGAAGGACAGATGAAGGAAGGACAGAAGAAGGAAGGACAGATGAAGGGCAGATGAATGAAGGACAGATGAAGGAAGGACAGATGAAGGAAGGACAGAAGAAGGAAGGACAGATGAAGGAAGGACAGGTGAAGGAAGGACAGAAGAAGGAAGGACAGATGAAGGACAGATGAATGAAGGACAGATGAATGAAGGACAGAAGAAGGAAGGACAGATGAAGGACAGATGAAGGAAGGACAGAAGAAGGAAGGACAGATGAAGGACAGATGAAGGACAGATGAAGGAAGGACAGAAGAAGGAAGGACAGATGAAGGACAGATGAAGGACAGATGAAGGAAGGACAGAAGAAGGAAGGACAGATGAAGGACAGATGAAGGAAGGACAGATGAAGGAAGGACAGAAGAAGGAAGGACAGATGAAGGACAGATGAAGGAAGGACAGATGAAGGACAGATGAATGAAGGACAGATGAAGGACAGAAGAAGGAAGGACAGATGAAGGAAGGACAGAAGAAGGAAGGACAGATGAAGGAAGGACAGAAGAAGGACAGATGAATGAAGGACAGAAGAAGGAAGGACAGATGAAGGAAGGACAGAAGAAGGAAGGACAGATGAAGGAAGGACAGATGAAGGACAGATGAATGAAGGACAGATGAAGGAAGGACAGAAGAAGGAAGGACAGATGAAGGACAGATGAAGGAAGGACAGAAGAAGGAAGGACAGATGAAGGACAGATGAAGGAAGGACAGATGAAGGAAGGACAGAAGAAGGAAGGACAGATGAAGGACAGATGAAGGAAGGACAGATGAAGGACAGATGAATGAAGGACAGATGAAGGACAGAAGAAGGAAGGACAGAAGAAGGAAGGACAGAAGAAGGAAGGACAGATGAAGGACAGATGAAGGAAGGACAGAAGAAGGAAGGACAGATGAAGGACAGATGAAGGAAGGACAGATGAAGGAAGGACAGAAGAAAGAAGGACAGATGAAGGACAGATGAAGGAAGGACAGATGAAGGACAGATGAATGAAGGACAGATGAAGGACAGAAGAAGGAAGGACAGATGAAGGAAGGACAGAAGAAGGAAGGACAGAAGAAGGAAGGACAGAAGAAGGAAGGACAGATGAAGGACAGATTAAGGAAGGACAGATGAAGGAAGGACAGAAGAAGGAAGGACAGATGAAGGACAGATGAAGGACAGATGAATGAAGGACAGATGAAGGACAGAAGAAGGAAGGACAGAAGAAGGACAGATGAATGAAGGACAGAAGAAGGAAAAGACAGATATACTGTCTGGTCCATACATTCATATATATGTGTGTGTGTGTGTGTGTGTGTGTGTGTGTGTGTGTGTGTGTGTGTGTGTGTGTGTTACCTGTGTGTAGGTGTCAGTGATAGAATAGTCCACTAACACTGACACTAAAATGGAGATGGGAATACCAAAGTCACCGATGATCCTCCGAGCCTAAACCACAAACACAGAAAACACAGAAGGATAGTTTTCTTTACGTAGAATTTAGAAACAGACTTTTAACCCTCTGGTATCCAGGTGTGCCTTTTACGCACACTTTGCACTTCGTTTTAAAAACTTCATATTATTTTTCACAATTTAAATAAGGTTAGAATTCAAAAGTTGTTCATTTGTGCATGATCTTTAAAATTCTTTCCACCAACTCAAATGTGCACAGTGTATACAAAAGAAAATGACCAGACTAGCATCTGTCTGCCAAGTGTGCATAAAACGCACTGTTTCTAACATTTGATCTGTATGATTAGGACTGAGCTGGATTTACAAAAATAAAATCTAATTAGAGCAGAAAAATAAATCAATATATAATATTTAATAGTTTGATTTATAGGTGTGCATTTTACGCACACTTGGTGACAGATGCTAGTATTTTTGAACATTTGACCTAGCACCAAAAATAATAATAATGCAAATTAACTAATGTTGGAGTTAATCACTGACATATACCAGGATGAAAAAATCTAATAATATGTGATCCACTTTTTATGGAGTATATTTTTAAAAAAAAATTTGTGTTTTTTGCATCCAAAAAAATGGTTTGTTTCCATTACAAACACGGCATTTAAAGGGTTAAAAAATTGTGACAATTATTGAGTATTTGGTATTTTTATTTACGGCTCAAGTCGATGAAATAGAAAAAAGTGTAAAAGAATTAAAAACAAACTGTATGAATTTTTTTTTTTACATTATTCCACAAGTGTGCATAAAAGGCACACCTGGTGCTTAGTAAGGGCCTTGGAGGACGGGATACCAGAGGGATAATAAACAGAAGGAGTGGATCAGTCTAAACCAGGGCTGTCAAACAGGCATCCCGGGGGCCAAATGCACCCCCCCCCCCACCCAAAAAAAAGGTTCCAGTCCCACCCCTGGAATGAATTTCCAAAGTGTATAAATTCCACAGTCCAGGCTGTGGAACTCATGTTAGTGTGGGTTCCACATCCAGACCAATCTGATCTACAGTCCAATAAGAACAGCAGAAGGACCCACACAGAAGAACCACTGCAGATTTACTACTGGGTTGGATGGGAAAATAATATGACATTATGTCTGTAAATAATGACAACTATGTTGAATTAAGCAAAAAAAAAAAAAAAACGAAGAAGAAAATCTGCAGTGGTTCTTCTGTGTGGGTTCTTCTGCTGTTCTTATTGGACTGTAGATCAGATTGGTCTGGATGTGGAACCCACACTAACATGAGTTCCACAGCCTGGACTGTGGAATTTAGACACTGTGTAAATTCATCCCAGGGGTCGGACTGGAACCTTTGGGGGACGCATTTGGGCCCCAGGACGCATGTTTGACAGCCCTGGTTTAGAATTTAGAAGGTGACTGAGAGGGAACAATCATTCTAGATTCAAACCAACACAGGTTTGTGTTCCTGTTTATGGAAGAACCCACTCTGACATCTGCCACAGAAAGGAAGTCAGCAGCACAGCAGGGACCGAACGGACAAACACAGAACACATGTGTTTGGAACACATTTATGGAAATAAGGGACAGTTTAGGACAGACAGACTAAAGGGACAGTTTAGGACAGACAGACTAAAGGGACAGTTTAGGACAGACAGACTAAAGGGACAGTTTAGGACAGACAGACTAAAGGGACAGTTTAGGACAGAGGGACTAAAGGGACAGTTTAGGACAGACAGACTAAAGGGACAGTTTAGGACAGATGGACCAAAGGGACAGTTTAGGACAGATGGACCAAAGGGACAGTTTAGGACAGAGGGACTAAAGGGACAGTTTAGGACAGATGGACCAAAGGGACAGTTTAGGACAGACGGACCAAAGGGACAGTTTAGGACAGAGGGACTAAAGGGACAGTTTAGGACAGACAGACTAAAGGGACAGTTTAGGACAGACAGACTAAAGGGACAGTTTAGGACAGACAGACTAAAGGGACAGTTTAGGACAGAGGGACTAAAGGGACAGTTTAGGACAGACAGACTAAAGGGACAGTTTAGGACAGATGGACCAAAGGGACAGTTTAGGACAGACGGACCAAAGGGACAGTTTAGGACAGAGGGACTAAAGGGACAGTTTAGGACAGACAGACTAAAGAGACAGTTTAGGACAGACAGACTAAAGGGACAGTTTAGGACAGATGGACCAAAGGGACAGTTTAGGACAGATGGACCAAAGGGACAGTTTAGGACAGACGGACCAAAGGGACAGTTTAGGACAGAGGGACTAAAGGGACAGTTTAGGACAGAGGGACTAAAGGGACAGTTTAGGACAGATGGACTAAAGGGACAGTTTAGGACAGATGGACCAAAGGGACAGTTTAGGACAGACAGACCAAAGGGACAGTTTAGGACAGACGGACTAAAGGGACAGTTTAGGACAGAGGGACTAAAGGGACAGTTTAGGACAGAGGGAATAAAGGGACAGTTTAGGACAGACGGACCAAAGGGACAGTTTAGGACAGAGGGACTAAAGGGACAGTTTAGGACCGAGGGACTAAAGGGACAGTTTAGGACAGACAGACTAAAGGGACAGTTTAGGACAGACAGACTAAAGGGACAGTTTAGGACAGAGGGACTAAAGGGACAGTTTAGGACAGACAGACTAAAGGGACAGTTTGGGACAGACAGACTAAAGGGACAGTTTAGGACAGATGGACCAAAGGGACAGTTTAGGACAGATGGACCAAAGGGACAGTTTAGGACAGATGGACCAAAGGGACAGTTTAGGACAGACGGACCAAAGGGACAGTTTAGGACAGAGGGACTAAAGGGACAGTTTAGGACAGACAGACTAAAGGGACAGTTTAGGACAGAGGGACTAAAGGGACAGTTTAGGACAGATGGACTAAAGGGACAGTTTAGGACAGATGGACCAAAGGGACAGTTTAGGACAGACGGACCAAAGGGACAGTTTAGGACAGAGGGACTAAAGGGACAGTTTAGGACAGAGGGACTAAAGGGACAGTTTAGGACAGAGGGACTAAAGGGACAGTTTAGGACAGAGGGACTGAAGGCACAGTTTAGGACAGAGGGACTAAAGGGACAGTTTAGGACAGATGGACTAAAGGGACAGTTTAGGACAGAGGGACTAAAGGGACAGTTTAGGACAGATGGACTAAAGGGACAGTTTAGGACAGAGGGACTAAAGGGACAGTTTAGGACAGACGGACCAAAGGGACAGTTTAGGACAGAGGGACTAAAGGGACAGTTTAGGACAGACGGACCAAAGGGACAGTTTAGGACAGATGGACCAAAGGGACAGTTTAGGACAGACGGACCAAAGGGACAGTTTAGGACAGATGGACTAAAGGGACAGTTTAGGACAGACGGACTAAAGGGACAGTTTAGGACAGAGGGACCAAAGGGACAGTTTAGGACAGACGGACCAAAGGGACAGTTTAGGACCGAGGGACTAAAGGGACAGTTTAGGACAGATGGACTAAAGGGACAGTTTAGGACAGATGGACTAAAGGGACAGTTTAGGACAGACGGACCAAAGGGACAGTTTAGGACAGACGGACCAAAGGGACAGTTTAGGACCGAGGGACTAAAGGGACAGTTTAGGACAGATGGACCAAAGGGACAGTTTAGGACAGATGGACGAAAGGGACAGTTTAGGACAGATGGACTAAAGGGACAGTTTAGGACAGACGGACCAAAGGGACAGTTTAGGACAGATGGACAAAAGGGACAGTTTAGGACAGACGGACCAAAGGGACAGTTTAGGACAGATGGACTAAAGGGACAGTTTAGGACAGATGGACTAAAGGGACAGTTTAGGACAGAGGGACTAAAGGGACAGTTTAGGACAGACGGACCAAAGGGACAGTTTAGGACAGACGGACCAAAGGGACAGTTTAGGACAGATGGACTAAAGGGACAGTTTAGGACCGAGGGACTAAAGGGACAGTTTAGGACAGATGGACTAAAGGGACAGTTTAGGACAGATGGACTAAAGGGACAGTTTAGGACAGACGGACCAAAGGGACAGTTTAGGACAGATGGACTAAAGGGACAGTTTAGGACAGACGGACCAAAGGGACAGTTTAGGACAGACGGACTAAAGGGACAGTTTAGGACAGATGGACTAAAGGGACAGTTTAGGACAGATGGACGAAAGGGACAGTTTAGGACAGATGGACTAAAGGGACAGTTTAGGACCGAGGGACCAAAGGGACAGTTTAGGACAGATGGACCGTGACACCATGGTATGAACAGAAAAGTTCACCTTTCCGCCCAAGAATCGACTGTTTCTAAACTTTCTGAGGAAGAAAGCCACAAAGAAGGTTCCCATCATGAGGACCAGAGACAGCAGGGCCGTGTTGGGCTGGTTGAACACATCTGGGTTCTGAAGGTCCGGTAGAGGACCGTCACTGGGATAGACGGCCAACAGAGGATGTTCCTGAAACACCTGAAGACAGGAAGACAACCAACTCACATCAGCTGATACATGACCCTGGAGTCCATCTGGTCTACAGGTGGACCACATGAGCCTGGAGTCCATCTGGTCTACAGGTGGACCACATGACCCTGGAGTCCATCTGTTCTACAGGTGGACCACATGAGCCCGGAGTCCATCTGTTCTACAGGTGGACCACATGAGCCCGGAGTCCATCTGGTCTACAGGTGGACCACATGAGCCCGGAGTCCATCTGGTCTACAGGTGGACCACATGAGCCCGGAGTCCATCTGGTCTACAGGTGGACCACATGAGCCCGGAGTCCATCTGGTCTACAGGTGGACCACATGACCCTGGAGTCCATCTGGTCTACAGGTGGACCACATGAGCCCGGAGTCCATCTGGTCTACAGGTGGACCACATGAGCCCGGAGTCCATCTGGTCTACAGGTGGACCACATGAGCCCGGAGTCCATCTGTTCTACAGGTGGACCACATGAGCCCGGAGTCCATCTGTTCTACAGGTGGACCACATGAGCCCGGAGTCCATCTGGTCTACAGGTGGACCACATGACCCCGGAGTCCATCTGGTCTACAGGTGGACCACATGAGCCCGGAGTCCATCTGGTCTACAGGTGGACCACATGAGCCCGGAGTCCATCTGGTCTACAGGTGGACCACATGAGCCTGGAGTCCATCTGTTCTAAAGGTGGACCACATGAGCCCGGAGTCCATCTGGTCTACAGGTGGACCACATGAGCCCGGAGTCCATCTGGTCTACAGGTGGACCACATGAGCCCGGAGTCCATCTGTTCTAAAGGTGGACCACATGAGCCCGGAGTCCATCTGGTCTACAGGTGGACCACATGAGCCCGGAGTCCATCTGGTCTACAGGTGGACCACATGAGCCTGGAGTCCATGTGGTCTCCAGGTGGACCGCTGCAGTAGAACACCTTCATTTCAGTCCAGTCCAGGTTGCTGCATCTTTGGCTTTTGTGTTTGTTGTTTTGCGTCGGGTCTGTAAATATAAATGTTTGAATTCATGGTTGAATCATGGGTCAAACTCAGTTGCAGTGTTTACCTTGAAAAGCTTGGAGAAAGTCTCATAAATAAATATGAGGGAGATGAGGAAAGCGAAGATCTCCTGGGTAAAGGGTGAGATGTATCGGACCAGGAAGCTGCCTTCTGCCGCCACGATCACCAGGACGATAAAGATGAGCCAGAAGCCGATCCAGACCCGACCCGTCAGGTACTCGAAGCCCTGGGTCTGACAGAACTGGGTCCAGAGAAACAGAGACACGAAGAGAAGGATGAGACGACCGGGACAGACGGGACAGTCCACTGGTGTTCTGTACTTAAATCACCTTATAGAAGGCTTCTATTAACACCAGTTATACTTAAATCACCTTATAGAAGGCTTCTATAAACACCAGTTATACTTAAATCACCTTATAGAAGGCTTCTATAAACACCAGTTATACTTAAATCACCTTATAGAAGGCTTCTATAAACACCAGTTATAGTTAAATCACCTTATAGAAGGCTTCTATAAACACCAGCTATACTTAAATCACCTTATAGAAGGCTTCTGTAAACACCAGCTATACTTAAATCACCTTATAGAAGGCTTCTATAAACACCAGTTATACTTAAATCACCTTATAGAAGGCTTCTATAAACACCAGTTATAGTTAAATCACCTTATAGAAGGCTTCTATAAACACTAGTCATAGTTAAATCACCTTATAGAAGGCTTCTATAAACACCAGTTATACTTAAATCACCTTATAGAAGGCTTCTATAAACACCAGTTATACTTAAATCACCTTATAGAAGGCTTCTATAAACACCAGTTATAGTTAAATCACCTTATAGAAGGCTTCTATAAACACCAGCTGTAGTTAAATCACCTTATAGAAGATAGAAGGCTTCTATAAACACCAGCTCTAGTTAAATCACCTTATAGAAGGCTTCTATAAACACTAGTCGTAGTTAAATCACCTTATAGAAGGCTTCTATAAACACCAGTTATAGTTAAATCACCTTATAGAAGGCTTCTATAAACACCAGTCGTAGTTAAATCACCTTATAGAAGGCTTCTATAAACACCAGCTGTAGTTAAATCACCTTATAGAAGGCTTCTATAAACACCAGTCGTAGTTAAATCACCTTATAGAAGGCTTCTATAAACACCAGCTGTAGTTAAATCACCTTATAGAAGGCTTCTATAAACACCAGCTGTAGTTGAATCACCTTATAGAAGGCTTCTATAAACACCAGTTATACTTAAATCACCTTATAGAAGGCTTCTATAAACACCAGTTATAGTTAAATCACCTTATAGAAGGCTTCTATAAACACCAGTTATAGTTAAATCACCTTATAGAAGGCTTCTATAAACACTAGTCGTAGTTAAATCACCTTATAGAAGGCTTCTATAAACACTAGTCATAGTTAAATCACCTTATAGAAGGCTTCTATAAACACTAGTCGTAGTTAAATCACCTTATAGAAGGCTTCTATAAACACCAGCTGTAGTTAAATCACCTTATAGAAGTCTTCTATAAACACCAGCTGTAGTTAAATCACCTTATAGAAGGCTTCTATAAACACCAGCTCTAGTTAAATCACCTTATAGAAGGCTTCTATAAACACTAGTCGTAGTTAAATCACCTTATAGAAGGCTTCTATAAACACCAGTTATACTTAAATCACCTTATAGAAGGCTTCTATAAACACCAGTTATAGTTAAATCACCTTATAGAAGGCTTCTATAAACACCAGCTCTAGTTAAATCACCTTATAGAAGGCTTCTATAAACACTAGTTGTAGTTAAATCACCTTATAGAAGGCTTCTATAAACACCAGTTATAGTTAAATCACCTTATAGAAGGCTTCTATAAACACCAGTCGTAGTTAAATCACCTTATAGAAGGCTTCTATAAACACCAGCTGTAGTTAAATCACCTTATAGAAGGCTTCTATAAACACCAGTCGTAGTTAAATCACCTTATAGAAGGCTTCTATAAACACCAGCTGTAGTTAAATCACCTTATAGAAGGCTTCTATAAACACCAGTTATACTTAAATCACCTTATAGAAGGCTTCTATAAACACCAGTTATACTTAAATCACCTTATAGAAGGCTTCTATAAACACCAGTTATACTTAAATCACCTTATAGAAGGCTTCTATAAACACCAGTTATACTTAAATCACCTTATAGAAGGCTTCTATAAACACCAGTTATACTTAAATCACCTTATAGAAGGCTTCTATAAACACCAGTTATAGTTAAATCACCTTATAGAAGGCTTCTATAAACACCAGCTATACTTAAATCACCTTATAGAAGGCTTCTGTAAACACCAGCTATACTTAAATCACCTTATAGAAGGCTTCTATAAACACCAGTTATACTTAAATCACCTTATAGAAGGCTTCTATAAACACCAGTTATAGTTAAATCACCTTATAGAAGGCTTCTATAAACACTAGTCATAGTTAAATCACCTTATAGAAGGCTTCTATAAACACCAGTTATACTTAAATCACCTTATAGAAGGCTTCTATAAACACCAGTTATACTTAAATCACCTTATAGAAGGCTTCTATAAACACCAGTTATAGTTAAATCACCTTATAGAAGGCTTCTATAAACACCAGCTGTAGTTAAATCACCTTATAGAAGATAGAAGGCTTCTATAAACACCAGCTCTAGTTAAATCACCTTATAGAAGGCTTCTATAAACACTAGTCGTAGTTAAATCACCTTATAGAAGGCTTCTATAAACACCAGTTATAGTTAAATCACCTTATAGAAGGCTTCTATAAACACCAGTCGTAGTTAAATCACCTTATAGAAGGCTTCTATAAACACCAGCTGTAGTTAAATCACCTTATAGAAGGCTTCTATAAACACCAGTCGTAGTTAAATCACCTTATAGAAGGCTTCTATAAACACCAGCTGTAGTTAAATCACCTTATAGAAGGCTTCTATAAACACCAGCTGTAGTTGAATCACCTTATAGAAGGCTTCTATAAACACCAGTTATACTTAAATCACCTTATAGAAGGCTTCTATAAACACCAGTTATAGTTAAATCACCTTATAGAAGGCTTCTATAAACACCAGTTATAGTTAAATCACCTTATAGAAGGCTTCTATAAACACTAGTCGTAGTTAAATCACCTTATAGAAGGCTTCTATAAACACTAGTCATAGTTAAATCACCTTATAGAAGGCTTCTATAAACACTAGTCGTAGTTAAATCACCTTATAGAAGGCTTCTATAAACACCAGCTGTAGTTAAATCACCTTATAGAAGTCTTCTATAAACACCAGCTGTAGTTAAATCACCTTATAGAAGGCTTCTATAAACACCAGCTCTAGTTAAATCACCTTATAGAAGGCTTCTATAAACACTAGTCGTAGTTAAATCACCTTATAGAAGGCTTCTATAAACACCAGTTATACTTAAATCACCTTATAGAAGGCTTCTATAAACACCAGTTATAGTTAAATCACCTTATAGAAGGCTTCTATAAACACCAGCTCTAGTTAAATCACCTTATAGAAGGCTTCTATAAACACTAGTTGTAGTTAAATCACCTTATAGAAGGCTTCTATAAACACCAGTTATAGTTAAATCACCTTATAGAAGGCTTCTATAAACACCAGTCGTAGTTAAATCACCTTATAGAAGGCTTCTATAAACACCAGCTGTAGTTAAATCACCTTATAGAAGGCTTCTATAAACACCAGTCGTAGTTAAATCACCTTATAGAAGGCTTCTATAAACACCAGCTGTAGTTAAATCACCTTATAGAAGGCTTCTATAAACACCAGTTATACTTAAATCACCTTATAGAAGGCTTCTATAAACACCAGTTATAGTTAAATCACCTTATAGAAGGCTTCTATAAACACCAGTTATAGTTAAATCACCTTATAGAAGGCTTCTATAAACACTAGTCGTAGTTAAATCACCTTATAGAAGGCTTCTATAAACACTAGTCATAGTTAAATCACCTTATAGAAGGCTTCTATAAACACTAGTCGTAGTTAAATCACCTTATAGAAGGCTTCTATAAACACCAGCTGTAGTTAAATCACCTTATAGAAGGCTTCTATAAACACCAGCTGTAGTTAAATCACCTTATAGAAGGCTTCTATAAACACCAGTTATAGTTAAATCACCTTATAGAAGGCTTCTATAAACACTAGTCGTAGTTAAATCACCTTATAGAAGGCTTCTATAAACACCAGTTATACTTAAATCACCTTATAGAAGGCTTCTATAAACACTAGTCGTAGTTAAATCACCTTATAGAAGGCTTCTATAAACACCAGTCATAGTTAAATCACCTTATAGAAGGCTTCTATAAACACCAGCTGTAGTTAAATCACCTTATAGAAGGCTTCTATAAACACCAGCTCTAGTTAAATCACCTTATAGAAGGCTTCTATAAACACCAGCTCTAGTTAAATCACCTTATAGAAGGCTTCTATAAACACCAGTCGTAGTTAAATCACCTTATAGAAGGCTTCTATAAACACCAGTTATAGTTAAATCACCTTATAGAAGGCTTCTATAAACACCAGTTGTAGTTAAATCACCTTATAGAAGGCTTCTATAAACACTAGTCGTAGTTAAATCACCTTATAGAAGGCTTCTATAAACACCAGTCGTAGTTAAATCACCTTATAGAAGGCTTCTATAAACACCAGTTATAGTTAAATCACCTTATAGAAGGCTTCTATAAACACCAGTTATAGTTAAATCACCTTATAGAAGGCTTCTATAAACACTAGTCGTAGTTAAATCACCTTATAGAAGGCTTCTATAAACACCAGTCGTAGTTAAATCACCTTATAGAAGGCTTCTATAAACACCAGTTATAGTTAAATCACCTTATAGAAGGCTTCTATAAACACCAGTTATAGTTAAATCACCTTATAGAAGGCTTCTATAAACACCAGTCGTAGTTAAATCACCTTATAGAAGGCTTCTATAAACACCAGTCGTAGTTAAATCACCTTATAGAAGGCTTCTATAAACACTAGTCGTAGTTAAATCACCTTATAGAAGGCTTCTATAAACACCAGTCGTAGTTAAATCACCTTATAGAAGGCTTCTATAAACACCAGTTATACTTAAATCACCTTATAGAAGGCTTCTATAAACACCAGTTATACTTAAATCACCTTATAGAAGGCTTCTATAAACACCAGTTATACTTAAATCACCTTATAGAAGGCTTCTATAAACACTAGTCGTAGTTAAATCACCTTATAGAAGGCTTCTATAAACACCAGTCATAGTTAAATCACCTTATAGAAGGCTTCTATAAACACCAGCTGTAGTTAAATCACCTTATAGAAGGCTTCTATAAACACTAGTCGTAGTTAAATCACCTTATAGAAGGCTTCTATAAACACCAGTCGTAGTTAAATCACCTTATAGAAGGCTTCTATAAACACCAGCTGTAGTTAAATCACCTTATAGAAGGCTTCTATAAACACCAGCTCTAGTTAAATCACCTTATAGAAGGCTTCTATAAACACCAGCTCTAGTTAAATCACCTTATAGAAGGCTTCTATAAACACCAGTCGTAGTTAAATCACCTTATAGAAGGCTTCTATAAACACCAGTTATAGTTAAATCACCTTATAGAAGGCTTCTATAAACACCAGTTATAGTTAAATCACCTTATAGAAGGCTTCTATAAACACTAGTCGTAGTTAAATCACCTTATAGAAGGCTTCTATAAACACCAGTCGTAGTTAAATCACCTTATAGAAGGCTTCTATAAACACCAGTTATAGTTAAATCACCTTATAGAAGGCTTCTATAAACACCAGTTATAGTTAAATCACCTTATAGAAGGCTTCTATAAACACCAGTCGTAGTTAAATCACCTTATAGAAGGCTTCTATAAACACCAGTTATACTTAAATCACCTTATAGAAGGCTTCTATAAACACCAGTTATACTTAAATCACCTTATAGAAGGCTTCTATAAACACCAGTTATACTTAAATCACCTTATAGAAGGCTTCTATAAACACTAGTCGTAGTTAAATCACCTTATAGAAGGCTTCTATAAACACCAGTCATAGTTAAATCACCTTATAGAAGGCTTCTATAAACACCAGCTGTAGTTAAATCACCTTATAGAAGGCTTCTATAAACACTAGTCGTAGTTAAATCACCTTATAGAAGGCTTCTATAAACACCAGTCGTAGTTAAATCACCTTATAGAAGGCTTCTATAAACACCAGCTGTAGTTAAATCACCTTATAGAAGGCTTCTATAAACACCAGCTCTAGTTAAATCACCTTATAGAAGGCTTCTATAAACACCAGCTCTAGTTAAATCACCTTATAGAAGGCTTCTATAAACACCAGTCGTAGTTAAATCACCTTATAGAAGGCTTCTATAAACACCAGTTATAGTTAAATCACCTTATAGAAGGCTTCTATAAACACCAGTTATAGTTAAATCACCTTATAGAAGGCTTCTATAAACACTAGTCGTAGTTAAATCACCTTATAGAAGGCTTCTATAAACACCAGTCGTAGTTAAATCACCTTATAGAAGGCTTCTATAAACACCAGTTATAGTTAAATCACCTTATAGAAGGCTTCTATAAACACCAGTTATAGTTAAATCACCTTATAGAAGGCTTCTATAAACACCAGTCGTAGTTAAATCACCTTATAGAAGGCTTCTATAAACACCAGTTATAGTTAAATCACCTTATAGAAGGCTTCTATAAACACCAGTCGTAGTTAAATCACCTTATAGAAGGCTTCTATAAACACCAGTCGTAGTTAAATCACCTTATAGAAGGCTTCTATAAACACTAGTTGTAGTTAAATCACCTTATAGAAGGCTTCTATAAACACTAGTCGTAGTTAAATCACCTTATAGAAGGCTTCTATAAACACCAGTCGTAGTTAAATCACCTTATAGAAGGCTTCTATAAACACCAGTTATACTTAAATCACCTTATAGAAGGCTTCTATAAACACCAGCTGTAGTTAAATCACCTTATAGAAGGCTTCTATAAACACCAGCTCTAGTTAAATCACCTTATAGAAGGCTTCTATAAACACCAGCTCTAGTTAAATCACCTTATAGAAGGCTTCTATAAACACCAGTCGTAGTTAAATCACCTTATAGAAGGCTTCTATAAACACCAGTTATAGTTAAATCACCTTATAGAAGGCTTCTATAAACACCAGTTATAGTTAAATCACCTTATAGAAGGCTTCTATAAACACTAGTCGTAGTTAAATCACCTTATAGAAGGCTTCTATAAACACCAGTCGTAGTTAAATCACCTTATAGAAGGCTTCTATAAACACCAGTTATAGTTAAATCACCTTATAGAAGGCTTCTATAAACACCAGTTATAGTTAAATCACCTTATAGAAGGCTTCTATAAACACCAGTCGTAGTTAAATCACCTTATAGAAGGCTTCTATAAACACCAGTTATAGTTAAATCACCTTATAGAAGGCTTCTATAAACACCAGTCGTAGTTAAATCACCTTATAGAAGGCTTCTATAAACACCAGTCGTAGTTAAATCACCTTATAGAAGGCTTCTATAAACACTAGTCGTAGTTAAATCACCTTATAGAAGGCTTCTATAAACACTAGTCGTAGTTAAATCACCTTATAGAAGGCTTCTATAAACACCAGTCGTAGTTAAATCACCTTATAGAAGGCTTCTATAAACACCAGTTATACTTAAATCACCTTATAGAAGGCTTCTATAAACACCAGTTATACTTAAATCACCTTATAGAAGGCTTCTATAAACACCAGTTATACTTAAATCACCTTATAGAAGGCTTCTATAAACACTAGTCGTAGTTAAATCACCTTATAGAAGGCTTCTATAAACACCAGTCGTAGTTAAATCACCTTATAGAAGGCTTCTATAAACACCAGTCGTAGTTAAATCACCTTATAGAAGGCTTCTATAAACACCAGTCGTAGTTAAATCACCTTATAGAAGGCTTCTATAAACACCAGTTATACTTAAATCACCTTATAGAAGGCTTCTATAAACACCAGTTATACTTAAATCACCTTATAGAAGGCTTCTATAAACACCAGTCGTAGTTAAATCACCTTATAGAAGGCTTCTATAAACACCAGTTATACTTAAATCACCTTATAGAAGGCTTCTATAAACACCAGTTATACTTAAATCACCTTATAGAAGGCTTCTATAAACACTAGTCGTAGTTAAATCACCTTATAGAAGGCTTCTATAAACACTAGTCGTAGTTAAATCACCTTATAGAAGGCTTCTATAAACACCAGTCGTAGTTAAATCACCTTATAGAAGGCTTCTATAAACACCAGTTATACTTAAATCACCTTATAGAAGGCTTCTATAAACACCAGTTATACTTAAATCACCTTATAGAAGGCTTCTATAAACACCAGTTATACTTAAATCACCTTATAGAAGGCTTCTATAAACACTAGTCGTAGTTAAATCACCTTATAGAAGGCTTCTATAAACACTAGTCGTAGTTAAATCACCTTATAGAAGGCTTCTATAAACACTAGTCGTAGTTAAATCACCTTATAGAAGGCTTCTATAAACACTAGTCGTAGTTAAATCACCTTATAGAAGGCTTCTATAAACACCAGTCGTAGTTAAATCACCTTATAGAAGGCTTCTTCAAACACCAGTAACGGTCCTGAAAAGCCGATGATCAGAAGCGGCTGACCGGCGAGCAGTGAGAAGATGACTCCCAGGGTGGCAGTTGAGACGATCAGCTCAGTAACTCCCATCATGCCTTCTGTTTTCTCACCTGTTTGTAAAAGCAGACACATAAACAAAACAGACCTTCTCAGTTTGAATTCAGGCGTCTTCCTGGCGTTTGCTCGTCACATTACCCAGAAGGCCTCCGAAGGTGATGGTCGGAGACAGCGCCGCAAAGTAGATGAAGATGACGGCGGCCACACACTGCATGTCCACGGCGTCTTTCAGGTCCGTCACATAGTTTGGATAACGGCGGCGGATGTCGTGGATGAGGCCTCCAAAAGGGATCCCTGAGCGCTTTAAGGGGTCCACCTCCTGGTCCTGGTCCTGGTCCTCCTCTGGACTCACCTCTGGGTGTGGGTAAAGAACAGGACACATGTAAGGAAGACGGGCCAGACTGGGACCAACGGACGCTTTAAGGACTTTAGAATTCTATGGACTGGTTTGACCAATTTAAAGGAATCCAAACAAACAGACTCCATTACATTCATGAAACTAAACATCTCTTGCTCATGCTTCGCCTGTTTTTGGTTCAGTCACCTACACCCAGTTATATTTCTGCAGCACTGGTGGTGGATGGACATGCACAGAAAGCCTCATTTTCTTTGGCAGCTGTTTTGAAGTTTCAGTTCCATTTTGTGACATATTCAGACAAAAAACCTGACTTTGATCTTCTTGGCTCTTGTCTTGTCTCAGTGTGTGGGACGTGGGCTAAAGCCCTGAAGAAGAACTGTAGAATTAATCCAGTCTTGCTCTGAACTGTTCTGAAATGCCACAGTAACCTCATGTATTTCTCTACTGGTGAAGCTTGTCTCCCAGTAAACTACTGGACTCCAGTACTAGGGCTGTAGCGATACACTAATCTCACGATACGATACAATACACGATATTCAGCCCACGATATGACTCCATGTGCTTTGATACGATTCAATACACTTATATAATTTTCTGAAAGGTTTTAAAGTGATTTTGGTGACATCTTGTGAGTGTTCCATTGACTTGGATTGAATTAACTGAACTGAAAACTGAAAGTGTCGATCACTTACACAACATATGACTCTGACTGGACAGAGTCTACAGCTGACAAATACTGGACGAAATGAAACAAAGATCTGATTAGAAAATTAGTTTGATTTATTGAAACAGTGCAAACTGTGGCTTCCAAGCCTTTGAAAAGTGCAGACACTACAGGGTGGGGAAGCCAAATGTACACTGAACGTTTAGTTGTTTTTTCTCAGCAGACACTACGTCAGTTGTTTTGAACCCAAACATATACTGATGTCATAATCATACCTAACACTATTATCCATACCTTTTCACAAACTTTTGCCCATATGAGTAATCAGGAAAGCAAACATCAAAGAGTGTGTGATTTGCTGAATGCACTCGTCACACCAAAGGAGATTTCAAAAATAGTTGGAGTGTCCATAAAGACTGTTTATAATGGAAAGAAGAGAATGACTATGAGCAAAACTATTACCAGAAAGTCTGGAAGATACTATTAAAGAAGAATGGGAGAAGTTGTCACCCCAATATTTGAGGAACACTTGCACAAGTTTCAGGAAGCGTGTGAAGGCAGTTATTGAGAAAGAAGGAGGACACATAGAATAAAAACATTTTCTATTATGGACATTTTCTTGTGGCAAATAAATTCTCATGACTTTCAATAAACTAATTGGTCGTACACTGTCTTTCAATCCCTGCCTCAAAATATTGTACATTTTGCTTCCACACCCTGTATAATCCACTTATTAAACTGTTTATAAACGTATACAAATCAGAGCTCCCATGAGGGATAATATCACAGCTTTATAAGAACATTTCAAATCTTAATAATCATTCCACCAAATACATTAAAGGAAAACTGGAACAGGAAGGAGGACTTGTAATAACAGATGAAGACTGGGAGTGGATCTGCACTCTGAGTGGAAAAGCATGAGATCTCATCTGTGGAAAGAATAGAGTTGTAGAACATGTCCGGCTTTTTCTTAACTCCATGTCAGAGTGCAGACTTTTCCAGGTAAACAGTAAATGTTGGACAAACGGTGGCTGTCAGCTGGTCCATCACTAACACAGATTCTGGGACTGTCAGGGGATTCAAACTACTGATCTGAGATCAATAAAGCAATACAATTACATTTAAAACATACATTCTCTCTGACTTCAGAACTATGTATTTAGGACTCAAAACACCTGCTATGAACATACATGAATATTTGTGGAATGTTCTTTTGGCAGCAGAGAAAAAAGCAATAACATAAAAATGGATGGTACAAGATGAGCCAACTGTTCAGTAATGGGTTCAAATAACATGGACGTTTACAAAATGGAAAAAATCACCTTCACCGTTAATCTGAAATTAGAAATATTCATCAGACATTGGGAAAAACGGGAAAATTATGTGAAACAATACATGCCAAATGTGACCTTGGAGATAGAAAAGGAGGCTACGGGATTTAATATGTCCTTTTTTAGTTCTTATTTTCATTCCGTGTTAATATGGCTCATAATCTTTCTTTTCTATTGAATATTAAACAAAGCTAGATCTGTCCATGCTGTTCAGTCTCTGGATGTTTGAAGAAAAGAAAGAATCAGTTTTAATCCCTAAGAAAGTGGGACAGAGACACCAGAACTACAGTGTATTAACCTCACTGTACCTTGTTTGATGGGAAATGTGCACTGTTCAACCGGGTGGTGGTGGGGGGGGTAGATGGTGCGTGTGCTGTTCGGCTGTGGGTGGGGGGGTGGGCAGGGCTCGGCCGGTGTGGACCGTGCCGCTGGCGGATGTGAAAGTGACACTTCTCGCTCATTTCTGCACAGATGATTTTTCTGTGTGAACTATATGCTGTGGCAGTGT